>NC_057795.1:608657391-608803938 GCF_018294505.1 Triticum aestivum | reverse complement strand
GGGGGGGGCTTGGATGAACAGGACCCCGTGGTGTTGCCGCTGGATGAACAGGACCCCGATCAATCGAGCTGGTTGGGCGTGAATGAACATGACCCCGTGGAGGGCTGGATGAACATGACCCCATGGAGGGAAGGTTGAACAGTAGCCGGTGGAGGGCTGGTTGAACCGTAGCTGGTGGAGGACTGGATGAATAGTAGCCCGTGGAGGGGTGGTTGAACAGGACCTCGTGGAGAGGGCTGGTTGAACAGTAGCCGGTGGAGGAGCGTGCAGTGGAGGCTGGATGAACATGAGCCCGTGGGTGAACAGTCACAGGTGGAGGCTGGAGGAGGTCGACGGTGGATGAACAGTAGCCCGTGGAGGCTGGAGGAGGTCGACGGTGGAAATGAACAGTATCCCGTGGAGTCCCGTTTTGCGGCACGCCACACCCCTCCTGATGAATAGGACCCCCATTTCGATCGTACCGCTCCAACACAAGTCTGTTTCCTCGGTTTTGCGGTACGCCACACCCTTACCGATCAACAGGACCCCGTTTTGACCGTAGGAGGTTCAACAGAAGTCTGTTTCTGCCGTTTTGCGGCAAGTCAGATCCCTCCCGATGAACAGGATCCCATTTCGACCGTGGCCAGTCGAACACAAGGCTATTTCCCCCGTTCTGCGGTACGCCAGGCCTCATTTCCATCCGCTGTCACGACCAAGCCCTCCCGATGAACACGACGATGCATTCCATTCCGACCCAGCCGGTTGGCTCCCCATGAACACGACGACGACGCAGTTTCTCTGTTTGGACCCTGCCATGTACACGAGCCCTGGCCGTATGTATGCGTGAGTAGGTGTTCGGGACCCCACCCGTATGTACGTACGTGGCCGTATTTACTTTCTTGCACCCTGGCCGATGTACATACGTGTATATGCTACATGCATGCCTCTACTACGACACATGCACACCTCTACTATGACACATGTGCCTCTACATCGACTAGTATGTATGTACACGTTCGCGACCAGAATGGTAACACTACGTACGCTTCGACCAGGTAGGTCCCGACTGTCAGGCACTTCCTTGCGTGCGAAGATGTGGTCCCACTAGTCAGGGGGGCGAATCTTTCTTTTGCCCATAATGTGGACGCACTTCCTTGCATGCAAAGATGTAGCTGGTGGGTCCCAGGAGTCAGGGGTGAAACGTTTTTTCGCAAAATACAGTGGCCCGTCCGGTGGGTCCCTGTTGTCAGGTGGAGGAATAATTATTTTGCGCGTAATAAGGAGCCAATTCCTTGCGGCTGCCATGGACCCAGCTATCAGCCTCTCCACGTACAGTACTCTTCCGACGGAAGTCGTTCCTTGACCATGTTGACCATGCCGCACCGAGAGCACCAGGGCGATGGACGACGGCGAGGCCTAGGAAGGGGATGACGCGGAGCCGGGGAAGACGTGGCAGTGGATGCCCACGCAGAGAGGAGTGCAACGGTTCAGTGGTTCGGCTGCGTTGTGAGGCTTCCGGCGCTGCAAAACAACAGGGGGTGTGGGTGAGTAGAGGGATGGCCTAGCCAGCGGTGGGAGTAGTAGGGGGTGGTGAGTCCTCTGCGCCATCACAACCGACCATGGGAGGCAGGAGCACGTGACACGACCGACGCTGGTTTGGGCGGCTGGAGTAAGAAGACCAGAGGTTGAAGAAGCACTACGACCGTTGGATGGACACCGTACGGTCACTGGAGCTAGAATCATTCATATTGACTAAGTTGACAAAGCCCTCCGTCCCCGTCAACTTAGTAGGCCCATAAGTTTGCCTCCCACTATGGTCGGTCCCAACTAGCAGGGGGTATTCATTTTTTTGTCTGTAATAAGGAGGCACTTCCTTGCGTGCGAAGATATAGCTGGTGGGTCCGACCTATCAGTGGGGGGAACATTTTTTTGCCAAATACAGAGGCCCTTCCGGTGGGTCCTAGCTGTCCGGTGGAGGAATCATTATTTTGCACGCAATAAGGAGGCATTTCCTTGCGTGCGACCGTGGACCCAGCTGTCAGCCTCTCCATGTACAGTCCACTTCCGATGGATGTCGTTCATTGACCATGTTAACCAGGCCGTGCCCAGAGCACCAAGGCGGTGGACGACGACGAGGCCTAGGAAGGGAATGGCACAGAGCGAGGGAAGACTCGGCAGTTGTTTCCCACATGGATGGGAGTACGAGGGTTTACTGGTTCGTCTGCCGTCCTCGGAGAATAACAACAGGTGTGGGTGAGTAGAGGGATGGCTATGCCAGTGATGGGAGTACAGTGGGGCGGTGAGGCCTACTCGACAGCATAGCCGGCTGTTGGAGGAGGGAGCAGGCAGTCCTGCCTGCGCTTGTTTGAGTGGCTGGAGCAGGAAGAGCAGAGATTGAAGAAGCACGACGGCCGTTGGATGGACATCCAACAACACTGCTCTCATGTGTTGACTAAGTTGACACGACATTGCATGTGTGTCAACCTTTTTTTAGGAAAGCATATGCGTCAACCTCTAGTAGGCACACAAGTCAGCCTCAAATCTGTGGAAAACACAAACAACCCATATGCCACAACCCATTTGCTAATTCTTAAGAATTTTTCTGGAGCCATCTTCTTTTTGTTAGCATTACACTCCATATTGAGGCCATGGTTACAAATTATATGAAATTTTGCATATTTCGGTGCGATTAACTGTTTTTAATCCCGAAGTATCGATTCACATTCAAACTATTTTGAAAAAATAATTTATATTAATATAAAATCCAAATAATTTTCCACGCATAAAAATCAATGGAATCTAAAATCTTGTAATGAAAAAATTGAAACGAATTCCCAGTTTGATGTGTTTAAAAAATGTACAGCCCATTTCTGGGCAAACCGAATGAAACTCTCATCATCTTGAAAGATTTGCAGCCTAACAGGGCTGATAAAGCAAGTAGGCCTCGTCTGGGTATTTCTTTTTAAAAAATAGAACTGGGCTAGCCATTTTCAGCAAGAAAAAAACACAACTGGGCTCATGATGTGGTAAACGTAAATAAAACCCTGGCTAGACAGGCCACAGCCCCTGCACAGCCCCGTTGTTACCCTGATCCATCGCTAAAACTAGTATAAATAACAGCAGCTTGTTCCTAAAAAAACTGCGTGACCTGTTGGGTCCCTGTTGTCAGCCGCTCGTAGTATAATTCTCTCATTTATTGACTATGTTGACAATGGCGTGAGCTCCAGATGTCCAACCATTAGGAGGAACCATTTTTAGGCTTGTAATAATAAGGCACTTGCTTGCGTACTACCATGATGCTGGTGGGTCCCTACTGTCATCCTCTCCAAATACAGTCATCTCCCTGTTCCTCTCGGTTGTTGACGACATTGACAATGCAAGAGGGTGGCACACCACGCACGACAAGCGAACCAAGGTGGAAGGATGACGACGCCGCCTCGGATGGAACGAACAGAAGGTGTGGAAGATGCGTCGGTCCTGTCGCAGGCGGAGGGGAGTACGAGGGTTGACTGGTTCGGGTGTGGGTGCATGTTGGAGCTGACATTGCCGAAGAATAACATGACATGTGGGGGAATAGAGGGAGGGACTGGCCAATGTTGGAGGGTATGGTAGGGCGGCAGAGGCGTAGCCAGCCATGGGAGTCGGGAGCAGGCGGAGCCGACGGGGTGTGTCGGTTGAAACGACACATATGTGATCACAGGAATCCCTACTACGGTTGTGGGGCGCGGGGTCGTGAGAAGTGCAAGACCAGCAATCAGCACAAGCACACGGGTCGTTTACCCAGATACGGGCCGCGAGGAAGCGTAATACCCTAGTCTTGCTTTAGTGTATATTTGAGTGTTCTTGGAGTTCTTGAGCTAGCTACGATGAGTGTAGCTTGTCCAAGGGTCTGAATCCTTCTCCTGGATGCCTCGGGCCACCTTTTATAGTCAAGGGGATCGCCACAGTGGCACACCGGAGGTGGCATCGGGGTACTATGGCTAAGCTTATCGCTAGCCATTACGGGACAAGACGCATTTAATGCACCGCTTAGGTGTCCCCCTTACTTTACTTCCGCCTTACCCTGCTTCGACACGCGCCCGGGCTAGCGAGGCGGTTAGTGCCATGTAGGCTGTCAGGCTGCTGAGGTGGTGCGGTGGTAGGGCCTTCATGAAGACTTGCATGCCACCACGTAGGCATGTGCTGAGTCGGCTTGGAAGCCTCACGTCGACACGCAGGTGCCTGCCTAGCTGGTGAGCTGGCAGCTGCATGGGAGCGGCGGTGGAAACTTGGCGTGCGTGGGCCTGGCTGTGGCCCCGCATATGTCCTTGTCAAGGGCCTTGTCGGGGCCCCGGCAAGGGACTTGCCGTGGTGTCGTGGTCGTCCCCGGCAAGGATCTTGCCGGAGGTCTTGCGGATTTCATCGGCAGGGATTCTGTCGAGGCTTTGTTGTCTTCTAAATCACATCTGGCTCTGTGTGATTCTTGTCTTCACAAAGATCTGCATGCCATCACGGGGGCGCCTCCCGAGCCTTGGTCCCAACGTGGTGTTGGAAAACTTGGGGCTCAAGGGTGGTGCACCCTGCTGGCGTCGGATAGGTTGCCCCGGCAAGGTCCTTGCCATGGCTGCGGAGGCCGCCTCGGCAAGGGTTCTGTCGGGGGCGCCTACCCTGTCCTCTGGCTCTTTGTCCTCGTGTCTTGGCGTTGCTTTGACTATGTTGCAGCCCTGGCTTCTCCCTCTGCCCTGCTAAGTGTGACCGTGGGCGCGGCTCCGACTGTCCGTGCACAAGTAAGGGGTACAAAGGAGTGCCCCTACTTTAGTACACGAACAGGAGCCCCCGGGCCTGGGCCACACATAAGTGCAACGCGTTGTTGGGCTAGGCCCAAAACGGTGCGTGGGCAAGCGGGGCGGTTTTTACCGCAACAACTTTTCGGTCCGCTGCGCTTCCCCACAACCCGCGTTGGACGCATGACATGGGGGTCGTGCGTGACGTGGGGGGCACGTGTGGGGCGGTGGCTGCAGGCATGCGTCACATTTGCAATAAATGGTAAAGAGGCGCCCCGCGTCTTCCCCATAAAAAGTAATAATCGCGGGAGCACAACTCATTTACCCTCTGCGCTTTCCCCAATCTTGGCATCGCCGTCCCCATCTTCTTCTTCCTCAAGCTCCTGCTTGCCGTTGCTGCTTCCCCCAACTGTCCTCGACCCCTTGACCTCTCCCCAGCCGCCATGGCGCCTAAATCTGGCAAGGGCAAGGGCGTAACCAAGGACATGAAGGAGAAGGAGACACCGGAGAGCGAGGCGATGGCGTGGCGGGCACAGTTTGCCTATTTCATCCCATCGTCGGTCGATGTCTTCGAGCTCAAGGACTACTTCAAGCCTTTGTGGGGGGTGGAGACGACGACGCATCCTACCATGCGCGCCCTCCCCACGGATTGCAATAAGGGTGGCCCCAAATGGTACCCATTCTTCGTCGACTTCTTCTTCGGCGGGCTTTGCCCCCTTTTTCCGATTTCTTCAACGATGTCATGCGCACTTTTGGCTTCCACCTGTTGAACCTCACGCCGAACGCTGTGGCGTGCTATGCCCACCTCTGCGAGGGCTTCACTGGGGTGGTTTCCAGCACGGCGCTTTTTCGCCACTTCTTCTCTCCCGCGTCCAACCTGGGGGTGCCCTTTCTGGGAGTGTTGCCTGGATCCAGAGGACCCAGGAGAGAGGCCATACCCAGAGGGCGCCGTGAAGGAGAGGTGGGATGAGTGGCGGGGCTAGTGGTGCTGGATCATGGAGAAGGACCCACCAGAGTTCTACTGGGGTGTTCGTCAGGAGCCGCTGCGCCGTGGCGTGGACTGGAGCAACCTTGACCCCGACAACAAGAAGTTTTCGATTGCCACCACCAGGATTCGCTACCTCACCAAGGCCGGGCTCACCCTTGAGATGATTGCGGCGGATTTCATCCGCCACCGAATTGCCCTGCTGCACAACAAGGGGAGGCCGGCCTGGGATTTCAGGAATGCGGCCAACATCAAGAGGCTCTGCGCCGGCCTGAAGCACAACCTCACAGTGATGGGGCCCTCCTGGTATTGCCGGAGGCTCTTTCACCTCGACGTGTTCGCCGACGGAAAGGTGGAGAGGACCGGCAAGGCTTCAAAGTATGACAAGCCAATCAAGGGGCCCTTGTTTGGGCTACCGCCGGGAGTGGTCCCACTGAGCAATAACACCCGGCGGGCCGACATCCTCGCCATGATGCCGGTCTTCAATGCGCACGGTCTTGACCCAACCAGGGTCGAGCCCCCGGCACACAAGGTGGAGGAATTCTTCGAGAACCCAGTCTAAGAATTTGCTCATGATGAGCCGATGCTCATCCAGGACACCACCCAGGAGGAGCTGAACTACATCGCTGCCAGGGCGGTGGAGGCGGAGCTCGCCAGGGCGGCCCGCGATGCTGCAGCCTGGAGAACGAGGCCGCCGTGGCCGTAGAAGAGAAGGAACTCGCCCAGTTGTTGAAGGCCGCCAGGGACGCGGGTGGCGGCAGCAATGAGGCCGCCCTTGTCGAGGACGTGGTTGAGGAATCGTTCGAGGAGGAGGTCGAGGCCGGCGACCCCTCGGCCATGAAGAAAGGACGCACCCTGCGTCGGGCCAGCTCTAGCGAGCCGGTCCGACGTGGCAGGGGCGAGCCATGGCAAGTGGTACTGGTGGAAATCGCGCGTGTGATGAGGGCCGCGGTGGCGAAGAAGAAGGCCGCGGTGGCGAAGAAGAAGGCGACTACCTCTTCTTCATTCAAGCGCTACCGGACTCCATCGCCTTCCCCTCCTCCCGCAGACGCCGGCATGGAGGTCGCCTTTGATTTTTCGTCCCTCAGCCCGAGGAGGAAGAGAAAGGCAGCCAAAGAGGAGGCGGAGGACGAGTAAGCATTTTTCCCTCGTCATTTCTGTCCTTTTCAATCGTGCCGTCTTTGTTGATTTGTTTTGATCCTTGGAGGATGTGGAGACGTTGGCCCAGCGGGTGGCGAAGAGGGCAAAGGCCTCGGCGGGCAGCCAGCCCCCAGCGGGCACTTCAAATGCACCACTGGTGGTGGTGAGTAGCCCGGACAACAGCCTGCGGCACAGCCCTCGGCTCAGCCCCCAGCATAAGTTCCTCACCCATTCCTCGTCAACGTGTGCCGGGGTTCGATTTCCTTGGCACTAACCTTGCCGGGGTTTGCAGGAGATGGGAGGCAGCAGGAGGAGCCACCAAGGGCCACCCTCACCACACCGCCCCCATCGACCACACTGCCCCAAGGGGCCTCCCCTGCAAGGGTTCCAGACACCGAGCCCATGCGCACGGACGAGGAGGAGGTAGACTTGGATGCTGGCGGCTCCGTCTAGGCAACAAATGTTGGCGGGGAGTGAGGGAGTCCTGGATTAGGGGGTCATCGGATGGCCGGACTATATGCTTATGCCGGACTATTGGACTATGAAGATACAAGATTGAAGACTTCGTCCCGTGTCTGGGTGGAACTCTCCTTTGCGTGGAAGGCAAGCTTGGCAATTCGGATATGTAGATTCCTTTCTCTGTAACCAACTCTATGTAACCCTAGCCCCCTCTGGTGTCTATATACACCAGAGGGTTTACTCCGTAGGACAAGAACAATCATAACCATAGGCTAGCTTCTAGGGTTTAGCCTCTATGATCTCGTGGTAGATCAAATCTTGTAATACACATATCATCAAGATCAATCAAGCCGGAAGTAGGGCATTACCTCCATAGAGAGGGCACGAACTTGGGTAAACATCATGTCCCCCGCTTCTTGTTACCATTAGCCTTAGACACACAGTTCGGGACCCCGTAGCCGAGATCCGCCAGTTTTGACACTGACATTGGTTCTTTCATTGAGAGTTCCACTATGACATCACCATAAGGCTTGATGGCTCCTTCAATCATCTACAACGATGCGGTCCAGGGCAAGGTTTTCCTCCCCGGACAGATCTTCCTATTCGGCGGCTTCGCACTGCAGGCCAACTCGTCTGGCAATCTGGAGTAGATCGATAGCTACGCCCCTAGCCATCAGGTCAGGTTTGGAAGCCTAAACTACACTGCCGACATCCGCGGAGACTTGATCATCGACGGATTCGAGCCCATGACAGGTGCATGCAACACCCACGATGAGCATGACTTGGATCTTCCATCAGGCGGTGTTCTGGAGATCGCACCCGAAGCTGCCCTGGCTTTAGATCCGGAGCAAATCGTGCAGTCCCAGGACGGGAGGATGGACTGAGGGAGTCCTGGATTAGGGTTACCCGGACAGCCGGACTATATACATTGTCCGGACTATTGAAGCGTGAAGATACAAGATTCAAGACTCCGGCCCGTGTCCGGATGGGACTCTCCTTTGCGTGGAAGACAAACTTGGCAATCCGAATATTATATTTCTTTCCTTGTAACCGACTCCATGTAAACCCTAGCCCTCTCCGGTGTCTATATAAACCGAAGAGGATGGTCCTCAGAAGGCCGATCACATTTACAATCATACCATCATAGGCTAGCTCTTAGGGTTTTGCCTCTATGATCTCGTGGTAGATCTACTCTTGTACTACTCATATCTTCAATATTAATCAAACAGGAAGTAGGGTTTTACCTCCATCGAGAGGGCCCGAACCTGGGTAAGCATTGTGTCCCTTGCTTCCTGTTACCATCAGCCTAAGATGCACAGATCGGGACCCCCTACCCGAGATCCGCCGGTTTTGATACCGACATTGGTGCTTTCATTGAGAGTTCCTCTGTGTCATCGCTTTGAGGCTTGATGGTGTATTCAATCGCCAACAACACGGTCCAGGGGGAGACTTTTCTCCCCGGACAGATGTTCATGTACGGCGGCTTCACACTGTGAGCTAATTCGCTTGGTCATCTGGAGCAGATCGATAGCCACCCCCTGGCCACCATGTCAGGTTCGGAAACTTGATCTTCGACGGATTCGGGCCTGTGCCAGGAGCACCGAACAGTCACGACGAGCATGGCCTAGACCTTCTGTCAGACAATGCTCGGGATATCACTCCTGAAGTAGCCCCGGATCTAAATCCGGAGCAGGTTGTGCTGCCTAAGGACAGAGGGGTGGACCCCGCCCCGCAGGTCGCATACTCATCGGCGGTGGAGCCGAACACAGGTCTCACCTTTGTGGAGGCCTGTAACCCTGGGCCCCCGAACTCGTATCCGGTTGTTGGTCCCGGTCCGCATACCCTCGAGCCAGCCGAGCCAGGTTGGGCTCCGGTGAGCTTACCACTGCGGATATCTTCCAGCACTTGCCCTTCGGCGACATGCTGAGCTCATTAAAGTCTCTCTCTTTCTCAGGAGGCTCTGGGCCGAACTATGTCCGGTCTGAGTGGGAAGCAGGCGACGAAGGAATTTGTTGCCCACCCACCACCCACTTCATTCCCACGATCGATGATTTAACCTACGTTCTTGACTTCGACTCCGAAGACATCAACGGTATGGACGACGATCCTGGAGAAGTTTTAGAGTCCCAGAAGCACAGGGCCACTATCTCGTCACACGACATATACATGGTGGATACGCCCAAAAAAGACGACGGCGATAATCCGGAAGATAAAACACCTGGGCAAAAGCCAAAACGGCGGCGCAGACGCCGCTCAAAGTCCAGCAACAGTAAAAATAGCGACAAGAGCGCGAGAAGGATTGACATCCTAGTAAACCCTGAAGGCAATAACGACCACATGGACCCAGCGATGGAGCAGGACGAGCCAGGTCACGCCAAACCGAGTTCGGAGCAGATACCCAATTGCAATGATCCGGAGGGACGAGCTCATGAAACCGCCCCAGAACAGGAACACAGTCCGGACGATGATGCATTCATAATTCCAGACGAATGCGTGGAACGAGACAACCTCCACCGAAAGCTTATGGCCACAACAAGAAGTCTAAAGAAGCAGAAGCAACGGCTCAAAGCCGCATAGGAAACGCTCAGTCGCAGATGGAATAAAGTGCTAGACACTGAAGAAAGATACGGCGACGATCGCCATACAAAAAGCTATCCAAAATGCAAGCTACTGCCAGAATTCGACGACGAGGCCGTTCCGCCAAAGAATAATACAACCAGGAGACCAGACGTACTGCTTCATAACCACAACAGAACGGCTACTGACGTCGCACACGATCTGCGTGAGCATCTGGATAAGAAAGTCGGTGCAGCCAGGTCCATCTATGGATCTAAAGGACACACCCCAGTGAGGGACTATGGTCACTGAAACGCACATACAAGCCAAATACCAGTTCGGAATAAACTCCGGACACAACAATAGCTGACCGCATGCCACAGCGTGCCCAGATACAGAGGGGCTGCTCACCCCCTGTGCTTCACCGAAGAAGTACTAAACCATGAATTCCCACAAGGCTTTAAACCTGTGAACATAGAGGCATACGACGGAACGACAGACCCAGGGGTCTGGATCAAGGATTTTATCCTGCATATTCACATGGCTCGTGGGGATGACCTTCATGCCATCAAATACCTTCCCCCCAAACTGAAGGGACCATCTCAACACTGGTTGAAAAGCCTTCCCGAAAATTCAATCGGGAGTTGGGAGGAACTCGAGGACGCTTTCAGGGCCAACTTGCAAGGGACTTATGTTCGGCCTCCAGATGTAGACGATCTAAGTCACATAATCCAACATCCTGGAGAGTCCGCCCACAAGCTTTGGAACAGATTCCTCACTAAGAAGAATCAAATTGTCGATTGTTCGGACGCCAAAGCCTTAGCAGCATTCAAACACAGCATCCGCGATGAGTGGCTCGCCCGGCACCTCAGCCAAGAAAAGCCAAGGACAATGGCAGCCTTAACAGGCCTTATGACCCGCTTTTGCGCGGGTGAAGGTAGCTGGTTAGCCCGTAAAGGCACCAGCGACCCCAACACATCCGAAATAAGGGATGGCAATGGGAAGCCACAGTTTAACAAACACAAACGCCAAAACAAGGAAGAGAGCCCGGATAACACAACGGTCAATGCCGGATTCAGGGGCTCTCGACCTGATCAGCAAAAGAAGCCATTTAAAGCCAGTAAAGAGGGACCGTCTGGTCTGAACAAAGTCCTGGACAGACAATGCCAAATTCATGGCACCCCGGAGAAACCTACGAACCACACGCATAGAGAATGCTGGGTCTTCAAGCAGGCTGGCAAATTAAATGCCGAACACGAGGGGAGGGAAACACCAAGTGAAGACGAGGACAAACCTCGCCAGCCGAACACTGGGGGACAGAAAAAATTCCCGCCAGAGGGAAAAACAGTAAACATGATCCATGCGACTCACACATTCACAAGAAGGCACGAACGCGCGCTCAGAGACGCGCACGATGTAGAGCCCATCATACCCACATCTAACTTCTGGATATCTCATCCGATCACTTTCGGTCACATGGACGGCCGAACTAGTATTCGGCGTGGAGGATCAGAGGCCTTGGTGCTTGACCCATTAATCGATGGATACCGTCTCACCTGCGTCCTCATGGACGGCGGCCGTAGTCTCAATTTAATATACGAGGACACTGTCCGCAGAATGGGGATAAACCCATCCAGAATTAGCCAAAGCAACACCACCTTTCAAGGGGTGATACCAGGCGTGGAAGCCTGCAGCAGGGGCTCCGTCATGCTGGAAGTAACATTCGGCTCCCTAGGCAATTCCAGAAGCGAAGAACTACACTTCACCATCGCACCCTTCCAAAGCGGCTATCACGCATTGCTTGGAAGAACGGCCTTCGCCCGCTTCAACGCATTGCCACACTATGGCTACCTTACACTCAAGATGCCCGGTCCTCGTGGCGTCATCACCGCTATCGGAATCACAGAGCGCTCCTCATGCGCAGAGGAACATGCGACGGCCCTGTTGGCCGGACTGTAAGCAGCCTCCAATATCAAAAAACACGACTGGTCATTACGACCACAGTCACGGTTAGACGAGTCCGGTAGCCCGGATAAAACTGAACCAGGGCACCGTATATGTAATCCCATAGCGGATACCAGGGGCTGTAAATATTTAATGCAGCCCCACATCTGGCTCAACCTTACGGGCATGCCAACATCTTACACTTTTATTATCAATCGCATACTTACGTTGTACTCTCCTACGAGTTTTCTTTTTTCCACACACAACATTCGAACGAGACCCTTCCAGGATACGGCACAACGGAGACAAAGGCGCAGACATGTAGCAGGGCCCCATTCAACAGGTTTCTTTTTAGATTAAGCCCCGTGTAAACCTTTTCTACTGCCTCTTGTTGTTTAACCATCCCATGGGTTCCATACCCACAGAGGATACTGCCTTGATTGGCATTTCGCCATGATAGATTAAATCGCACGTACCTGGAAATTTAGGGCTTATAATAGGCTCTCGTCAGCCTGTTTTCTTTTACAAAGACCGAATACCCTCGGGAGTGTTCGGCGTCACGAGTTTGGCCTTATATGCACCAGCTCCGAATCATATCTTTGGTCAAATGTTGGGTTTGCCCGGCTCCTGGGTTTGCCGCCTTATGTACCGTTATTATCGGCTAAGGCGGCCAAAGATGAACTACTGCAATTGTGCCCTGGTTATTCCGGATGAGCACTTCAGTAGAGAAAGCCGAAAACTGACTGTCATGATACAACGAGAGACTATTCAACCACTCGAAGACTCACCGGAATCTCTAGAATTCCTCCGCATTAACGAACGGCCATTTCTCGGCCATGTACATGCGCGCCCGTATTCAGATACACGTGAATGTACCAGGGGCTACATAGTAGCCCCACCGTTAGACCCCCATGGCTAAGCGAAAGTGTTACAGCTATATAGTCTGGTTGCCTAGTTCGACATGCGATCACCTCCTTAATGGACCAAGACGTTGGATCAAGTGTGATTAAGCATATTTTTTGCGAACACCCCCGCATTGTATGCGTGGGGGCTGAAGCCAACAACTGCTAACTTTCGGATTACTCATATTTATATAAAAACGGCCGCAAAGGGGACACAATCATACTTCTGGGCAAAAGTATAAATACAGCCTCATAATCAAAATAAACATTATTTTTTACAAGGATTCGACTTATCACTCGAACAAGACATTCTTCGAGCACTGCGCCTCTATTAGGCGGGCACCTTCTGTGACTTGCGCCAAGTAGTGCTCGGCTGGATATTGGCCTCCTGCCGGATCCTGGGCCGCTGTAACGGTGGCCTCCATATCCGTCCAATAGGCTTTAACGCGGGCAAGAGCCATTCGTGCACCCTATATGCACGCCGACCTTCTCATGGCGTCAATCCGAGACACGGACCTAAGAAATTGATGCACCAAACCAAAATAACTGTCCGACTTAAGCCCCTTCGGCCAAAGATGGTCTATCACAGACCGCATTGCAAGATCGGACAGCCTGTGAAGCTCTGCCACAGCAGCCACCTTCTCATTTAGTGGCAGGGGCGAGTGGGAGCATTGAATTGCGACTAGAAAAGCTTCTCCACTTCCTTATCACCTTGAGCCTCGAAGAACTTAACAACGTTAGTTGTACTATTCGCCAAGTCCGCATATGCGTCTACAGGACTCTAGCGCCCACCCAGGAGAGCATACTTCGGATCCAAAAACTTCGTCCACAGTAAGTAGGAGCCCCCAACTACGATTTTGTCGGCCTGTTGGAGCTCCTCCCGCATACCCCGGATCTCGGTCTGCATCTCTTTGTCGGCAGTAAGTGCCTTGTCCAGCTCGGCCGAACTAGCCTTATTCTCCTTTTCAAGGAGTACATACCGGTCGGCGGCATTTTTCAACTCCCCAGCCATTTTGGCTATCTTTTCCTCGTTTCGGCGATGAGCAGCCTGTTCGGCTCTCAATTCTTCGGTCGCCTTTAGGGCAGCCGCATTGCTAGCCCGAGCTTGTTCCTTGGCCTGAGCAAGTTCTGCCCTCAGGGCCTCCACGACAGCAGCACCATCTGCGGTACAAACACATTGCATTAATATTATGCCCCTCTAGCATTTTCCTATACATCATAATAAGGGAAGCAGAGCACATACCCTGTGACTCTTCCAGCCGTTTGTTCACCAGCGTGATATCGACATCAATATATCCGATCTGCCTCCTTAGTTCGGCAACTTCAACAGAATGGTCGGCTGCCGGATCCGTAGATACCCGCGCACATGTACGGCGCAGCCATTACTATGTGATCCCCCGTTTGCCGCCTATGGTGGGCAACCAGAGTCTCAGGGGCTACTATCCATAGGGAGCACACCTAGCGCATGCTTCACAACCACAAAATTGTGCATTTTTCACTACATACCTCGAAGCCTTTGAGCAGGCTGGTAAATGCCTCATTCAAACCGCTTGTAGCGGATGAAATCTTCGTGAGCACTGTACTCATTAAAGAACGGTGCTCCTCCGAGAGCGTGGCTCGCTCTAGAAGGCCTGTTAGTACGTGCGGCCGGACATCGAACTGTGCCGGACCCTTCTCATCGCCCCCCTTGGGAGCCAAATGCTTCAGGCTCAGGGCGACAGACGTGTTAGCTTCCGTCTTCGGAAAATTCGGACTCCTCCATGACGACACCTCAGTGTCGCCTGCTTCAGGAGGAGGAGAGGTGGGTGGCATTTCATTCTCCATCATCTCCGGAGGAAGATCCCCCAAAGACGAACTCTGTTGAGAAGAGCTGCTTGCCGGACTACAAAAGACGAAGTCCCGGTTATGGATCTCGGAGAAACACCATACCTTCGAATTAATGAATAACTTACAGCTCGGTGGAGGGCTGGGCTATTGGTGGGCACGATGCGGTGAGGGTGCCCGTCGCGGCAGAGCCCCCTGGTGATACCTTCTTCCCTTGCTTGGGCATCTCCGCCTCCAAGTCTTCGAAGGCGGCCCTCTTCCTCCCGCGCGGGGAGGAGGCTTTAGCCTCCCTTTCCCGACTACCCTCCTCAGGGGAGGTAATGATTCCCCTGGTTTGGATGCGCAGTGTGTGAAGTTCGGCTTCACCGCCCTTTCCTTCGCCTTTCCCTGAGGGGATTTTGCTGAGCACCTGGCCAAGCATCTTGGCAACGGTTGGACCAGGCGCGCCTTCAGGAAGTGGCGCCGGACACCTGACTCTCCCCGCCTTGTTGAGCCATTCTTGGCCACGGAGGGATTTTCAGAATAATAGTCATGATAAATATAAACGAAGTGTCCAGCTTTAAGGATACTTACATGGGCATCTAGGCGATTGCAGCTTAGGCCCGCATCCTCAGTGGTGTCCGGACACTTTACTTGTGGTCCGAAAAATAATTTACACATCCCTTCAAGCTTCAGGCCGAAGAAGTGCTTAATATTACGCGGACCCTCCAGATTAAACTCCCACATCCGGAGAGGCCGATGTTTGCAAGGCAACATCCGTCAGATTAACATCACTTGAATTATGCTGACAAGATTTATGTCCCTCTCAATAAGCTCCCGGATGTGATTCTGCAGTTCTGGTACATCACCAGCGGGCCCCCAATTCCGTCCAACATCGGTCCAAGACACCAACTGTGATGGAGGGCCTGAGCGGAACTCAGGGGCGGCTACCCACTTTGTGCCTCTGGGAGCTGTAACATAAAACCACCTCCGTTGCTATACATCGGATACTTCAAGTAAAGAACCCTCTGGCCATGGGGCATCGGCGTTCCTGCTTATTATGGCACCTCCGCACTCCACATGTCGCCCCTCGATCATATTCAACTTCACATTGAAGGTCTTGAGCCATAAGCCAAAGTGTGGGGTGACGTGGAGAAAAGCCTCGCACACAATAATGAACGACGAGATATGGAGGATAGCGTCTAGAGCCAGATCATGAAAATCCAACCCATAGTGGAACATGAGCCCCCTCACAAAGGGGTCGAGGGTGAGGCCCAGGGCTCAGAGGAAGTGTGGGACAAACACAACGCTCTCATTGGGCTCCGGTGTAGGGATAACTTGCCCTAGAGAAGGAAGCCTATGCTGAATGTCGGCGGTCAGATATCCAACCTCCCTAAGCTTCATAATGTCCTCCTCTTGGATCGACGATTCCACCCACCGGCCTTTTGCGTTGGATCAGGACATATTGGAGGATCTGGGGTGTTGGAGCTTAGGTCTTGGGTGTTAGAACTCGAGGTGCGACAAGGAGCAAGGGAGGTGGAAAAGAGGCATAGGCCTCGACCCCTTTATAAAGGGGATGAATATCAAGAGTCCTCAGCGTGACCGCTTGAGACTTATCTAAAATACACGGAGTCATACCAATGGTCGTCGTGGGGTCACACATGCCCATACTGATGAAAGATCCCGTAATAAGATGAACACGATCTCTGCTTCGGCAGGACGTGCCAATAAAACCGCCTCGCAACACGAGTCGAGGTGGGGCAAGAAACGCCGGTTCGTGTTGGACTAGGCCACAATGCAAGGGCACGACGTATAAAGATTGTCAGTAGGACGGATTTATGCTATGTTCCCTACAATGGTGTGTGAAGATCATCTTACAGATCCGGACACGGTCTACGTGTTCGATAATAACCTTGGAGTATTCGGAAGGAGGAACCCGCCTTGCAATGCCGAAGACAAGACTGCGCGCCGGACTCATCGTCATTGAACCCTAGTTCAGGGGCTACTGAGGGAGTCCTGGATTAGGGGGTATCTGGACAGCCGGACTATATACATCATCCGGACTATTGAAGCGTGAAGATACAAGATTCAAGACTCCGGCTCGTGTCCAGATGGGACTCTCCTTTGCCTGGAAGACAAGCTTGGCAATCCGGATAATATATTTATTTCCTTGTAAACGACTCCATGTAAACCCTAGCCCTCCCCGGTGTCTATATAAACCAGAGAGGATGGTCCTTAGAAGGCCGATCACATTTACAATCATACCATCATAGGCTAGCTCTTAGGGTTTAGCCTCTACGATCTCGTGGTAGATCTACCCTTGTACTACTCATATCTTCAATATTAATCAAGTAGGAAGTAGGATTTTACCTCCATCGAGAGGGCCCGAACCTGGGTAAACATTGTGTCCCTTGCTTCCTGTTACCATCGGCCAAAGACGCACAGATCGGGACCCCCTACCCGATATCCGCTGGTTTTGACACCGACATGGACCCTGCCATAGAAGCCACACACTCTACGGCGATTGACCCGAGCACAGATTCCACCTCAGATGAGGTTTGTGTCATCGGATCCTCAGACTCATCCCCGACCATAGGCTCCGAACCGCACGTATCCGTACCCATCGGATCTGACTAGGCACCGATCCAGGAGTTCAGCTCCGTGGACGTATTTCAACACTCGCCCTTGGGCAATGTGCTAGTCTCATTAAAGTCTCTCTCTTTGTCATGAGACTCTCGGCTGAACTATGTCCGGCTTGAGTGGGAAGCGTACGATGAAGGAATTCATTGCCCACCAACCACCCACTTAATAGCCACTATCGACGACTTAACCGACATGCTTGACTTTGACTCCGTAGACATTGACAGTATGAACGACTATGCGGGAGAAGAACAGGAACCACCGCCCACAGGGCACTGGACAGCCACCTCGTCATATGACATATTTATGGTGGACACACCCAAAGAAAACAATGGCGAGGATCAAAAGGATGCAAAGGAGGACAATCCTCCTGAGAAGCAACCAAAGCGCCAACGTCAGCGGCGCCGCTCTAAACCACGCCATAGTAAAACAGCGATACCGACACAAGAGATAATAACACTACGGATGATGCCAAAGACGAAACCATCCCACCCAACCAAGTTTTGAGCAGGCTGGACGGGAGAACAGGCAAGCTAGCCCCGACGAACCGGCAACGAATGAAGACTCGGAGGATGACAATTACATGCCCCTCTCCGAAGACAAGGTGAGCCTCGACGACGAAGAATTTATCGTGCCTGAGGATCCCGTCGAGCAGGAGCACTTCAAGCGCCGGCTTATAGCCACTGCAAAGAGCCTGAAGTAAAAACAGCAGCACCTTCAAGCTGATCAAGATCTGCTCACTGATAGATGGACTGAGGTCCTGGCGGCCAAGGAATACGGACTCGAGCGCCCAGCCGAAAGTTACCCCGGGCGCAGGCTGTTACCTCAATTCGAGGACGAGGCACTAGAGTCTATACTACGAGCGCAGGATGCGGCTGACCGACCACCTCGTGGCCGAGACAAAGCGGCTTATGAGCCCGAACACCAACCTGCACCTAGTCGCCGAACAAACAAAAACACAAAGGCCCGGGCTACACTCATGACCTGCGAGACAAGTTGGAAAACAAAGCAGGACAGTCAAGATCGATCTACGGATCGCGGGGGCGTGCCCCAACGCGCGACGATGACTGTCACGCCGTGTACAAATCCACCCGGGCTGAATACTACAGACCAGGTTCATCCAAAAAGAGTCACGATGTAGCCCGGCATAGAGGCACCGCACACCCCCTATGCTTCACTGACGAAGAAATGGAGCATGAATTCCCAGAAGGGTTTAAACCCGTAAACATCAAATCATACGATGGGACAACAGACCCCGCAGTATGGATTGAAGATTTCCTTCTCCACATTCACATGGCTCGCAGCAATGATCTCCATGCAATCAAGTATCTCCCACTAAAACTCAAGGGGACAGCTCAACATTGGCTTAATAGCCTGCCAGAAAATTCCATTGTCAGTTGGGAGAACCTAGAAGATCCATTCCTCGACAACTTTCAGGGCACTTATGTGCGACCACCGGGCGCTGATGACTTAAGTCACATAACCCAACAGCCCGAAGAGTCAGCCAGGAAATTCTGGACTCAGTTCTTAACTAAAAAGAACCAAATCGTCGACTGTCCGGATGCCGAAGACCTAGCAGCCTTTAAGCATAACATCCATGATGAGTGCCTTGCCCGACACCTCGGCCAAGAGAAGCCAAAATCTATGGCAGCCCTCACGACACTCATGACCCGCTTCTGCGCAGGCGAGGATAGCTGGTTGGCTCGTAGCAACAGCACATCAAGAAATCCTAGCACTTTAGACGCCAGAGATAGCAATGACAAGCCCCGACGCAATAGACTCAAGCGTCGCAATAATGGCGATAATGCCAAAGACACGACCACCAATGCCGGATTCAGTTGCTCCAAGTCCGGTCAACGGAAAAAGCCATTTAAAAGAAACAATCCGGGCCCGTCTAGTCTGGACCGCATATACTAGATCACTCATGTCAAATCCATGGCACCCCCGATAAACCAGCCAACCACACTGAGGGAGTCCTGGTTTAGGGGGTATCTGGACAGCCGGACTATATACATCGTCCGGACTATTGAAGCGTGAAGATACAAGACTCAAGACTTCGGCCCATGTCCAGATGGGACTCTCCTTTGCGTGGAAGACAAGCTTGGCGATCCGGATATTATATTTCCTTCCTTGTAACCGACTCCATGTAAACCCTAGCCCTCTCAAGTGTCTATATAAACCGGAGAGGATGGTCCTTAGAAGACCGATCACAATTACAATCATACCATCATAGGCTAGCTCTTAGGGTTTAGCCTCTATGATCTCGTGGTAGATCTACTCTTGTACTACTCACATCTTCAATATTAATCAAGCAGGAAGTAGGGTTTTACCTCCATCGAGAGGGCCCGAACCTGGGTAAACATTGTGTCGTTTGCTTCCTGTTACCATCAGCCTATGACGCACAGATCGGGACCCCCTACCCGAGATCCGCTGGTTTTGACACCGACATTGGTGCTTTCATTGAGAGTTCCTCTGTGTTGTCGCTGCAAGGCTCGACGGCTTGTCTCGTTGTCAAGGACAACATCACCTCTGGGGAAGCGCTGGTTGTAGGCCAAACTCTCCGACTTGGCGGCTTCGTTATGGCCGCCCCAACGGTTGTCGCACCGACGATGGCCTCTCGGGTCATCACTCATAACCTTCGCATCAATTCGGAGCTTGCCGAATAGATGGATCCGATAGAGCTCTCCTCCCTTAATGAGCTCTTGGATCGCATCGCCGCTTTGGGAATCGCTATCGACAATGACCGGATTGGGCTTAAACCAGACCAAAGGGACATTAGATCCCTGCCGGCCACCCATGAGATAGCGGTAGTGGAGGAACCACATACGGGTTACCACTCTATTTTGCGGACGAATCGTGTCCGGATCACCGAGCTCCCTGAGCCGAACTCCCGCTTAAGGGAAAACATGGCCCAGATCCCGGATTTAGGATCGGGTATTCGGCCGGAAAAATTGGGCAGCATTCCGGTTCCCGAGCTGTCGAACTCGGTGGCTCCCCTGCCCCCAAGCGCTAGGCCGGATCGGAATCCGGACTCATCCACGGACACCCATCAGTGCTTAAGCCGTCTCTCCCATATCAGACAAGAGCCCCACGAGACAGTACATCGCTACTGGGCCAGATTCATCCTTGTGTTAAATATGGTCAAGGACTGTCGTGAGGAGGACGCAGTCTCACTTTTCTGCAAAAACTGTATGGACAAAGGAACCCTTAATGCTATAAGTCTACGTGACATAGTATGCCTTGCTGACTTAGCAACCATAGTACATAAGTACTATGCGATGGAAAGTGCCTGGAAAACCCAAACAGAATTTTGGGATAGTACGGCCCTCACCAGAACCTTTGTCTGAACTAAACGGCCGAACTCTTGTAAGTCGACCAATTCAATTCCCAAGAAACCAAAACCCGCCCCAGGGCGTGGAACCGTATTGGAAGAATGGCTCAATGGGCCATGTAAGCTTCACAGTATGCCGGATGCAACACAAACCCATAGCCTTAGGACATGTTGGATACTCCGGCAGGTAGCAATAAGTGGCGAGGATCTCCTCAAAGGCCTTAAAGCAGAACAACATCCCGCCAAGGAACACAATACTGTACTAACAATCTTCAAGACTTTTGCCTCAAACAATAGGCGCAAGCGGGCTCATCGGACCTCCGCGGAAATCTGCCATGTGGCAAAAATAAATCCGTGGAACGACACGGCTATAACTTTCAATGCCAGTGACGAACCCCAATTCCAGACCGTCCGGGCACCAGCCGCTCTGGTCCTTAGCCCGATAGTGGACGGCTTTCGGCTCACTAAAGTACTCATGGACGGCGGAAGCGGATTAAACTTGATCTACGAAGAAACACTCAAGAAGATGGAAATTGATAAGAGCTACATTGAACAGAGCGGCACAACCTTCAGGGGAATTATCCCTAGACAGGAAGCACGGTGCGCGGGAAAAATCACACTTGATGTGGTATTCGGCACTTCGGAGAATTACAGGTCCGAAGAAATCCAATTCCAACTGGCTCCTTTCAGCAGCGGATACCACTCCCTTCTAGGCGGGGACGTGTTTGCAAGCTTTCAAGCTATACCCCATTACGGGTACATGAAGCTTAAAATGCCTAGACCCAATGGAATCATCACTCTAGCCAGTGATCTGGACGTTGCACTCCGCGCCGAAAACAAAACCGCAGCACTAGCCTTGGAAGCATTATCCGAAGCCCTAGCAGTCGGAGAATTAACAACACTGCATGCCACCGTGGACAGGGACGACGTGATACTCGACAAGCGACCCAAGTCCACCTCATTTAAACCCGCAGATAGTCAAATTCCAAGTCCATCCGACGGACCCCACGAAGATAACTTCCATCGGGACACAGTTGAGCCCCGCAATGGACGCCACATTGCGAGACTTCTTGCGCGAGAATTGGGACATTTTCTCCTGGCACCCATCGGACATGCCGGGCATCCCGCGCGGATTGGCCGAACATAGCCTTAACATACTAAAGGGATAGAAACCTGTCAAACAGACCCTAAGGCGATTTTTCAGAGCCTAAACGACAAGCAATGGGGGAAGAACTTGCCAAGCTACTTCAGGCCGGATTCATCAGAGATATCAAGCATCCGGATTGGCTGGCAAATTTGGTAATGGTACCAAAGAAGGACAAGTCCTGGCGCCTATGCGTCGATTTCAAAGACCTCAAGAAGGCTTGCCCCAAGGATCCCTTTCCCCTCCCTCGTATCGATCAAATCATCGATGCCACAGCTGGACACGACTCGCTGTGTTTTCTCGACGCATACTCTGGATACCATCAAATAAAGATGGCAGAGTGTGACCAAGCTGCAACAGCTTTCATAACGCCATATGGCCCTTTTTGCTTCAACACTATGCCTTTCGGACATAAGAATGCCGGTGCAACCTATCAACGCATGATTCAAACATGCCTGGAAAAACAAATCGGCAAAACAGTGGAGGCATACATGGACGACGTGGTCATAAAAACCCTAATAGATGACTTGAGGCTTACATTTGATAACCTCCGTACATACGCCATCAAGTTGAAACCGGAAAAATGCGTTTTTGGCGTCCCCTCGGCGAAACTGCTGGGCTTGCTTGTTTCCAATAGAGGAATTGAAGCGAATCCGGCAAAAATCTGAGCTCTATCACAGTTGGCTATAACAACTTACCTCAAGCACATCCAGAAACTAGTTGGATGCATTGCTGCTTTGAGCCGCTTTATCTCCAGGTTAGGACAAAAGGCATTACCTCTTTACCGCCTTTTTCGGTGCACCGAACACTTCGTGTGGACAGATGCAGCCGCGGCCGGACTCGATGAAATAAAGACCTTATTGGCCAATGATCCAGTCCTAACAGCGCCAAATATCGGCGAACCTATGCTGCTGTACATAGCTGCAACACATCAAGTTGTAAGCGCAGTTCTCGTCGTCGAATGAGAGGTTGACGGATACAAATTCCCGCTACAGAAGCCAGTTTATTACGTATCCACGATCCTCACCCCATGCAAATACCGATACCCACACAACCAAAAAATAGCATATGCGGTCTTCATGGCATCCCGTAAGCTGCGACACTACTTTCAAGAGTGTTCGATTACGGTGGCCTCTGAAGTACCACTCAATGACATAATAAATAACCACGACGCTACGGGAAGGATTGCTAAATGGGCCATCGAGCTCCTTCTGTTCGACATAACATAAAAGCCTCGGCGGGCTATCAAGTCGCAAGTATTTGCTGACTTTGTCGCCGAATGGACGGAGGCCGAACTCCCTAAAGAGTATGGCGCGTACTATAACTGGATCATGCACTTTGACGGCTCTAAAATGCTGGCCGTATTGGGAGCAGGCGTAGTCCTGATGTCTCCCACCGGAGATACGGTCCAATACGTCCTCCAAATATTATACACAGACTCCAACAATGCAGCCGAATAAGAGGCTCTGTTGCACGGTCTTTGGATGGCAGTCTCTATGGGCATTCAACGCCTAGAGGTACGTGGGGATTCAAACCTCGCTATATCACAAATAAATGGAGACTTTGATGCCAAGGATTCAAAAATGGAGGCCTACTGTAATGCCGTCCTTAAAATGTCAGCTCGGTTCGAGGGGCTCGAATTCCACCATGTGGCTCGAGAAAACAATCAAGCGGCAGATGTCCTTGCCCGCATAGGCGCTAAACGCGACCCTGTCCCACCTAACATATTCCTGGAAAGGTTGTTCAAGCCATCCGTGGTATGGGAAGGGGAGTCCGGCAATACCAGCACGGATCATTGCCCCAAAATAACATCGTCAGCCCATGAAATAATGGCGGTCATTGCCCCATGGACTGAGCCTTTCTTGGCCTACCTAAATAGGCAGGAGCTCCCCGAAGACCAAAATGAAGCACACTGCATCTTCAAGTGGGAAGGTCCTTACATTGTCGAGGAGGTCTATTGTTCCGGTGCCATAAAAATCAACAAGTTCGAAGGCACAAGTCTGAGGGTGGTGAATGGTCAAAGAATCAAACATTATATCTCAGGTATTCCTATTAATGTTGAAAAATATATTATGGAAACCGTAACCCCGAAGGAATACATAAGGGATACTTTCCAGTACATTTCAGACTCTGAAAAGGAATAGGTATGTGGTACGGTAAGTAAACCGACTCCAAAACAATTCTAATGGCAATTTTCCTCCGTTTTGGAATATTAAAAAATTTATGAAAGAAAGAAGTAATCCAGGAAGGACACGAGTCATCCACGAGGCTGGAGGGCGCCCCCCCTGTCTCGTGGCACCTCGTGTGCCTCCCGGACTCCGTTTTCTTGCACGTTACATATTTTGGTCGGCAAAAATTCATTATATAATCTCCCAAAGGTTTTGACCACCGTATCACGCAAAAATCTTCTGTCTTTGTTTCGAGCTATTTTTCTGACAGATCTAGAGCATCATGACGTCACCCTCCTCCAACAATGAAGACAAGGATGCTTGGCTATCGAAGATAGCGCTGAAAAGAGAAGAACCGGAGGAGATCAATAGGGATGAAGGGATCAAGAAGGTCATGGAGGATCAAGCTCCGGTGGCAAAAGAAGAAGACATCCCTCAACCTCTTCCTAATCTCTTTACCCCGACTGAGATTGAAGCTTTCAAGATGATTGAGTTCGCTCGCATATAGAACAAGTATCTCACACAGGAAAATATTCTGTTGAAGGATCATATCGCTGGACTCAAGGGCATTATCCGCAAGTTGGAGGAGCTTTTACGCTCGATGTGCGATTATCCACCGTCATCATCACCTCCGAAGACATAATCCCATGGGTATGGGCACTCCCCTTGGCAACTGCCAAGCTTGGGGGAGATTCCCCGGTATCGTATCACCATCACACTCCTATCTTTACCATTTTACTTAGTTCGATCCTTTTAGTAATATCTTGATCTAGTAGATTGAAGTCTTGGTGTGAATTAGTTTTGAGTTTTGCTTTGTGATCACGATGTAATCGAGTCTGTGAGTTATCTATAATAAAGAGTAGTGTTGAGTCAAAGGGCTTTGCTATCTTGCTATGATCATAAGAAAAAATAGAAAGAATAAAAAGAATAAAACAGTTCATATCGATCCTGTGGATAGTAATGACTTCACACATAGAAAGTATGAGGTCTAAAAGTTGTTGAGAATTGATAAACTTAGTTTTGGTCATCATTGCAATTAATAGGAAGTAATAAGGAAAGAGAGGTTTTCACATATAAATATACTCTCTTCGACATCTTTTATGATTGTGAGCACTCATTAAAGTATGACATGCTAAAGAGTTGATGTTGGACAGGGAAGACAGCGTAATGGTTTATGTTTTCTCGCATCTTAGTTAAAGTATATTGTCATGGATCATTCAAACATGTTGAGCTTGCCTTTCCCCCTCATGCTAGCCAGAATTACTAGCACCAAGTAGAGATACTACTTGTGCTTCCAAATATCCTTAAACCCAGTTTTGCCATGAGAGTCAACCATATCTACCTATGGATTGAGTAAGATCCTTCAAGTAAGTTGTCATCGGTGCAGGCAATAAAAATTGCTCTCTAAATATGCATGACTTATTGGTACGGAGAAAATAAACTTTATACGAGCTTTTTATGGAAGCAATAAAAGCGACGGACTGCATAATAAAGGTCCATATACAAGTGGCAATATAAAGTGACATTCTTTCGTATTAAGATTTTGTGTATCCAACCCTAAAGCGCATGACAACATCTGCTTCCCTCTGCGAAGGGCCTATCTTTTACTTTATGTCTTTTACTTTATGCAAGAGTCAAGGTGATCTCCACCTTTCCCTTTTTTCATTTTATCCTTTGGCAAGCACCTCGTGTTAGAAAGATCCTGATATATATATCCAACTGGATGTTCGTTAGCATGAATTATTATTGTTGACATCACCTAAAGGTGAATACATTGGGAGGCAACATTATAAGCCCTTATCTTTCTCAGTGTCCGACTAAAACTCCATAACCATAAGTATTGCATGAGTGTTAGCAATTGTAGAAGACTACATGATAGTTGAGTATGTGGACTTGCTGAAAAGCTCTATTCTTGACTCTTTCTGATGTTATGATAAATTGCAATTGCTTCAATGATTAATATTATACTTTGTTAGTTTCCAATGAAGTTTATGTTCCATAGTTGACATTCTGAATTGATTGTTACTTGAGCATAAGAAATCATATGACAAAATCTATATATGTTTCTGTTATAAGGATGATCATGATGCCCTCATGTCCGTACTTTATTTTTATCGACACCTCTATCTCTAAACATGTGTACATATTTTTCGATATCGGCTTCCACTTGAGAACAAGCGAGGTCTAAGCTTGGGGGAGTTAATACGTCCATTTTGCATCATGCTTTTATATCAATATTTATTGCATTATGTCCTGTTATTTCACGTTATGTCACAATACTTATGGCTATTCTCCCTTATTTTACAAGGTTACCATGAAGAGGGGGAATGCCGGCAGCGGTGACTCTAGCTGGAAAAGGAGCAAATATTGGAAACCTATTCTGCACAGCTCCAAAAGTCCTGCAACTCCACGAAAGTCATTTTTGGATTTAATAAGAATTATTGGGAAAAGAAAGTACCTGAGGGGGCCCACACCCTGGCCAGGAGGGTGGGGCGCCCCCCTACAGGGCACGCCCCCTGTCTCCTGGGTCCCTTGGTGGCCCGCCGGTGCCCATCTTCTGCTATATGAGGTGTTTTATCCTGGAAAAAACAGAGGCAAGCTCACGAGACGAAACTCCGCCGCCACGAGGTGGAACCTTTGCGGAACCAATCTAGGGCTCCGGCAGAGCTGTTCTGCCGGGGAAACTTCCCTCTGGGAGGGGGAAATCATCACCATCATCATCACCAACGATCCTCTCATCGGGAGGGGGTCAATCTCCTTCAACATCTTCATCACCACCATCTCCTCTCCAAACCCTAGTTCATCTCTTGTATCCAATCTTGTATCAAAACCACAAATTGTTACCTGTGGGTTGCTAGTAGTGGTGATTACTCCTTGTAGTTGATGCTAATTGGTTTACTTGGTGGAAGATCATATGTTCAGATCCTTTATGCATATTATTACCCCTCTGATTATGAACATGAATATGCTTTGAGAGTAGTTACGTTTGTTCCTAAGGACATGGGTGAAGTCCTGCTATTAGTAGTCATGTGAATTTGGTATTCGTTCGATATTTTGATGAGATGTATGTTGTCTCTCCTCTAGTGGTGTTATGTGAATGTCGACTACATGACACTTCACCATTATTTGGGCCTAGAGGAAGGCTTTGGGAAGTAATAAGTAGATGATGGGTTGCCAGAATGACACAAGCTTAAACCCTAGTTTATGCGTTGCTTCGTAAGGGGCTGATTTGGATCCATATGTCTCATGCTGTGGTTAGGTTTACCATAATACTTCTTTCGTAGTTGCGGATGCTTGCAATAGGGGTTAATCATAAGTGTGATGCTTGTCCAAGTAAGGGCAGTACCCAAGCACCGGTCCACCCACATATAAAATTATCAAAGTACCGAATGCGAATCATATGACCATGATGAAACTAGCTTGACGGTAATTCCCATGTGTCCTCGGGAGCGCTTTTCTCATTATAAGAAGTTGTCCAGGCTTGTCCTTTGCTACAAAAAGGATTGGGCCACCTTGCTGCACCTTATTTACTTTCATTGCTTGTTACTCATTACAAATTATCTTATCACAAAACTATCTATTACCTACAATTTCAGTGCTTGCAGAGAATACCTTACTGAAAACCGCTTGTCATTTCCTTCCACTCCTCATTGGGTTCGACACTCTTACTTATCAAAAGGACTATGGTAGATCCCCTATACTTGTGGGTCATCAGTCGCTCAAGGTCATCGGATATTTGGTCCCCAAATATTGAGACCAGAACAGCTTCTCCGTTGAGCTCCCATCTTCGGCTCGGTAGAACTCTGCGGCATCTGATATGCTTTGCGGCAGATCCGCAAAAGCTCCTGGAGAACTCCAAATTCGGGTAAGTAAAAAGAACGTCTCCTTCACATGCTTGCTTTGCATAACAAATGCCTTACCCGCCGCAATCTTCTTGGCCGCCTCGATCTCCTGGAGGGCTTTGGGCTTCAGCTTTGCCGTCTTGTGCGCTCTGGAGGGCCTTGGCAAGCTCAGACTCTTGAGACTTAGAGTCACGCTCCAAGGACTCCTACTTCTGGACGAAATCCTGTAGCTCTTGCTGGACCTCGCTGACTCGGGCCTCTTGCTTCTCACGTGCGGCGTGTTCCTTGTCCACTTTATCTTCGGCTTCGGCCAGTGCCTTCTTAAGGGACACCACTTCGGACATGGCCCCTATAACAATTCATGATGCTTTTATCAGCAGAAACAATTCATCATGTATAAGTATACAGGCAGGGTATTACATACCTTGATTTTCCTCCAGCCGCCTCTTCGCGAGGACGAGCTCTCCCTCGGTCCGCTCCAGGTCCTGCTTTAGTCCAGAGACCTCAGCAATACGAATGGCAGTAGCCAGCAGCGACGCCTGCTTATTTACATAGACATCTTATGATTAGACTCCTGATTATTTGATCCTCTATTCGGCTTTTCTTTTCGAACACCAAACAGAGCATCAGGGGCTACTGTCTACACTGTGATATTTCCTCACAATTTTATTACTTACCTCAAAGCCTGTTAGAAGGCTAGTGTAGGCTTCGGTCGATCCGCTTTTGGAGGACCGAACTTTCTCAATCACCGTACTCATAAGAGTACGGTGTTCTTCATCAATGGAAGCACCGCGAAGCTTTTCCAACAAATTGTCTGATGCCTCTGGATGGACAGAGGTCATCGGTACAGGCGGCTCGCCCCCTTTAGGGAGAGGCTGCCTGCCTGAATCCGGAACCCCTCGGGTTTCTGGAGCCGTATCTGGCTGGGGGCTAAACTGGCTGCGGCCCCCATTATTAGAGTCTGTGGGGGTCTTTCTCCCCATGTGTCCGACGACCGGGGTTTCACCTGAAGGCGTCTCCGGAACTGTCTCCCCTTGGCCTCTCCGGGGGAGGAGGCTGTCGAAAGACATTCGCTGGTCATCGCCAACGGGTCCAGCGACCCCTCGGAAGAGGAGGATATCTCGATGTTGGACTTGGCTGGACTGCAAGCGCAAATCTAGCATGATAGGAAGCGGTAAAGCAAATGTACCAGAAATACTATTCTGTTTGGATACTTACAACTTGGCCAGGGGCTTGACCCTGGGTTCCCACTCCTCGCCGCTGTAGGTGGCTGCGGTGGAATGGTCCGGAAGGAAGGTTTTCCCCTTCTTGGACACCTTGGACTTCCCCTGAGGGGTGGCCTTCCTCTTCTATCTCCGCCAGTAGAGGGGGGGTGGGTTTCCTCTTCCTCCTCCTCTTCTTTTGAGGAGGTGTGTGACTTAGTGTCTTCAGACATCGTGTCCGATGCGACCTTGCATCGGAGACCATCTCTGGTCCCCGCGGTCGTCTGCTTGGCCTTCTTCTCCGGCACCTCATAGGGCGCCGGAAACAGCATCTTCGTTAGAAGAGGCGATTCTGGATCTTCAGGAAGCGGAGCCGGACAGTTAATCTGCTCCGCTACCATTACCCAGGCCTGAAATATTGGCGTGGAGGCTTAGGTTCCTCCCGCAGATGTGCTAGTAAAAGACATAGCTTGCGAATATGAAAAATTACAGGATTGGCTTGGCGTCTTGCGCTGAGCCCGCGATCTTCGGTTGTGGGCGGTGGTACCTCGCTGGCCTTGAACAACACCTTCCAGACGTCTACGTGCGTCGTGTCTAAGAGCTCTCGTAGCGTCTGGTGTACGGCCGGGTCGAACTCCCACAGATTGCAAGTTCGTCTCTGGCACGGAAGAGTCCGGCGAAAGAGCATAACCTCGACCACATTAACCAGCTTGATTTTCTTGCTCATCATATTTTTGACGCATATCTGAAGTCCGGTTAGTTCTTCCGCTGAGCCCCAGGCTGCGCCCTTCTCTTTCCAGGAGGTGAGCCACACGGGGACGCCGGATCGGAATTCGGGGATCGCCGACTAGTTGGCGTTGCGCGGCTCGGTGATGTAGAACCACCCCGATTGCCACCCCTTCACGGTCTCCACAAAAGAGCCTTCGGGCCACGTGACATTGGGCATCTTGCCCACCATGGCGCCTCCGCACTCCGCTTGTTGGCCGCTCACCACCTTTGGCTTCACATTGAAGGTCTTCAGCCATAGGCCAAAGTGAGGTGTGATGCGGAGAAAGGCCTCGCACATGAAGATAAACGCCAAGATGTTGATAATGGAGTTGGGGGCCAAATCATGGAAGTCCAGCCCATAGTAGAACATTAGTCCGCAGACGAACGGGTGGAGGGGGAATCCCAGCCCGCGAACAAAATGGGGTAGGAACAATGCCCTTTCTTGCGGCTTTGGGGTAGGGATGATCTGCCCTTCGGCCGGAAGCCGATGCGTGATGTCCTTGGACAAGTATCCGGCCTCCCGAAGTTTCTTGATGTCCTCCTTGACGGAGGAGGCCATCCACTTGCCTCCCGCTCCGGACATGTTCGGAATGTTTTGCGGAGAAGGCGAGAGCTTGGGCGTTGGGGCTCGATAATGGATATGCAGAGGAAGAAGAAGGCGTGGGTAGAAAGAGGGGGTAACCCTTATCTCTTTATAAAGGAGGCAGAAGTCCTGCGCCTCCCCACTTTCCCTAAAAACTCGCTTATTTCCCAAGTGTCGTGCTAATGGCGCGGTTGGGTTACCCACACCCGTATTGATGAGAATCCCGTGATAAGGGGAAACGATTTCTGCTTCGACAAGACGTGCCAATAAAAGCAGCCTTGCATGATGTGCAGGAGCACGTTGAGAAAACGGTTCGAATAATAACCGGGCCGCGGCGTGATGTCACGCTATGGGGAAGCTGTCAGCAAATTAGACTCATGGAATATTATACTCTCTCCGGTGGTATGTGGAATTTGTTTTGCAGAGCCGGACACGATTCTTGTGTTCAAAATCTAGTTTGGAGTATTCGGAGAAGGAACCCGCCTTGCAATGCCGAAGACAATCTGCGCCCCGGACTCATCGTCATTGAAGCCTGGTTCAGGGGTTACTGAGGGAGTCCTGGATTAGGGGGTCCTCGGATGGCTGGACTATATGCTTATGTCGGACTATTGGACTATGAAGATACAAGATTGAAGACTTCGGCCCATGTCTGGGTGGAACTCTCCTTTGCGTGTAAGGCAAGCTTGGCAATTCAGATATGTAGATTCCTTTCTCTGTAACCGACTCTGTGTAACCCTAGCCCCCTCTGGTGTCTATATAAACCGGAGGGTTGCGTCCGTAGGACAAGAACAATAATAACCATAGGATAGCTTCTAGGGTTTAGCCTCTACGATCTCATGGTAGATCAACTCTTGTAATACTCATATCATCAAGATCAATCAAGCAGGAAGTAGGGTATTACCTCCATAGAGAGGGCCCGAACCTGGGTAAACATCATGTCCCCCCGCCTCCTGTTACCATTAGCCTTAGACACACAGTTTGGGACCCCCTACTCGAGATTCGCCGGTTTTGACACCGATGGGGAGGGGGCCACTTCTTCTCAGCCCAGCACGGGTGAGTTCTCTACTTTTCCCCTCTTCCTTTTCTTCTCTTTTTTTCCTTGAACCTTGATCTTGGCATTGCCTCATTCTCCCTCCTAGTATATAGATCCTCCCTTGGCGGGCTAGGAGGGAATTGACATCGAGATCACGGAGGTCGCCAAGGACGCCGGGCCGAGGCCGTCAAGTTCGCCGCCGAGGAGGCCGTCAAGACCACAGCCGAGGACGCCGCCAAGGGGTTCGTCGGAGAGACCGGCGAGGCTGCCGAGGAGGCCGGCAAGGGCGCTGCCAAGGTGGCTGTCAAGAGCGCTGCCGAGGAGGCCGTCAAGGGCGCTGGCAAGGAAGCCGGCAAGGCCGCTGTCGAGGAGGCCGGCAAGGCCGCTACTAAGGAGGAGGTGGTTGGCGATCGACCCTCCTCATCTGCTGCCTCTGCCTCAGGCAGATATCTGAAGGTGGGCAACAACTTGTTCGTCCACCACCCAGGGACAGCGAGCACCAGGGCGCCGACCAAGGGAGAGGTGTTTGATGACGAAGTACTTTCCGCCGCCGGGCTCGAGGTTGTCGATGAACTGAGCATCGGCGGCGATGGTACTTAGGAGGAGCGGCTCCTTCGGGACATGGGCGCCAGCTTCTAGAAGCTTCAGACGCTCCATCGTGCCTGCCTGGACAAGGCAAAGTCTAGGGAAGCGGTGGCGGGCAAGGCGGAGGCAGACCTCGGGGAGCGCATCGCCGAGGCGCAGGCTTGGTTCCGCCAGGCCTGCGAGGAGCTGAAGGCCGCCCAAGGCCAGCGGTTGAAGCATGAGCTGCAGCTTCTCTTGAAGCAGGCCATTACGAGACAAGACACATTTAACACACCACTTAGGTGTCCCCCTTACTTTACTGGCGCCCTACCCTGCTTCGACACGCGCCCGGGCCAGCGAGGCGGTCAGTGCCACGTAGGCTGGCAAGCTGCTGAGGTGGCGCTGTGGTAGGGCCTTCACAAAGACTTGCATGCCACCACATAGGCATGTGCTGAGTTGGCTTGGAAGCCTCATGTCGACACGCAGGTGCCTGCCTAGCTGGTGGGCTGGCAGCTGCATGGGAGCGGCAGTGGAAACTTGGCGGGCGTGGCCCTGGCTGTGGCCCTGCGGATGTCCTTGGCAATGGCCTTGCCGGGGCCCCGGCAAGGGTCTAGCCGTGGTGTCTTTGTCGTCCCGGGCAAGGACCTTGCGAGAGGTCTTCCAGATTTCCTCGGCAGGGATTCTGCCGAGGCTTCGTTGTATTCCAAATCTCATCTGGCTCTGTTTGATTCTTGTCTTCACAAAGATCTGCATGCCATCATAGGGGCGCCTCCCGAGCCTTGGTCCCAACATGGTGTTGGAAAACCTGGGGCTCAAGGGTGGCGCACCCTGCTGGCGTCGGACAGGTTGCCCTGGCAAGGTCCTTGCCATGGCTGCGGAGGCCGCCCCGGAAAGGGTTCTGCTGGGGACGCCTGCCCTGTCCTCTGGCTCTTTGTCTTCATGTCTTGGCATTGGTTTGACTATCTTGCGGCCTTGACTCCTCCCTCTGCCCTGCTAAGTGTGGTCGTGGGCGCGGCTCCGACTGTCCATGCACAAATAAGGGGTACAAAGGAGTGCCCCTACTTTAGTACACCGACAGGGTGGTTTGGTTTGGGCGGCCGGAGGAAGAAGAAGACAAGAGATAGAAGATACACGACAGATGTTGGATGTCAATCCAACAGCTGGTAGGTAGAATCGTTTGTTGACTAGCTAGTAAGTCGACACCACCTTGGATAGGCTATTTCCTCGTGGGTCCCAAATGTCAGAATCCAAATCTGTCACGGTCATGCACCCTTTCCTATGAAAATATATAGCCCATTTGATGTGCTAGTTCGAAATAGGTTTGTGGGTGCTGGTGGGGGCTAATCACTTGGCTTCTGTAATGCACAGTGAGCTCAAGCAGCCGACGAGAGTGATGTTATTTCCCTTGGTTGGGATTTATTACAATATTTCACTCTAAATTAAACGAATGGCAAGCCATTTGCCTTGTTCCAAAGAAAATATGATAGTCACAGCCGAGTTGAAAAGGGCAAGAATATCTAACTCCAGCTTACAAACTATACAAAAGCATGCGGGTTAATTGTTCATCAGGTTTACACAAAACCCAGGTTAAAAAGGGCAACAACATGTAACTCCAGCACTGTTTTCGGCAGTCACAGTCAAATGGATCGGTCTAGTCCATAGAATGAACATCCTGGGTCGTAAAATTTACTGGATTATGACCACAATATGATGTAAATAGAAGCCCGGCATGTTCAGAAGCTCTTTTGCCACCTGAAACTCCTTTTTTTGCTCTTCGACATACCATCCGTCAAAACCATGCTGCTAATAAACTTAAGCCTGATGGACAATAGTAACCTCACATTCAGCAGGAAGAATGTGACAAATCTAGTGTTTGCACGGTTGGCTACATATCGTTCTAGCGTTATTGTCTTCAATCGAATCTCATGAGAAGTGAGAAAATCCCGGTGCTTACGAATCCACCGATTGGTTATAACTTTCTTACCCCGTCCTGTTGACTAAATAGACATGAAGATTGAAAACAATTAAGGTCTAAAAAAAGAGTGTCGAAAGGGCAACAGCTGAACGGTTAATTCTAGTACACTATATGCGGGCTTCCAATGTGCGTGAAATTATCACCTTTATATACAACTTCTCCAGACATGGAAAGCATTGCAACAAGCCAATAATCTTGTTCAGATCAAAACTATTCATTTGGATATATAAGATCTTGACGGAAACAAGCACCATTGATAGGCCATCCATGGAGAAACTCTTCATTGAGCATAGAACATAATATTAGTACAAAATGTGTACTCCAAGATGATATATAACTTATGCACAGATATTTAAAATGCAGCTTATGGTTACAAGTGTAGATGATAATATAAAGTACCTGAAGAACTATGGAGCCAAACACCATATTGAAATGAGCATAGAGATCATGTATTACACCCAAGGTCTCCAGTTTAGGCGCAGAGAGGACGGTTATTTGCAACGGTGAATAACATCAAGGATCAACCTTTGAAGTGAAGGGGCATCTTGGATGATGAGCTGCCTTCCGTCAAAAGAAATTCCAATTCTTACAAGGTTAGGTGACTTTATTTGGAGACAACCGATTCTAACTGTGAAAACAAGCACCAAGGACTCCAGGGTAGGGCAACTGGAGTGGAAGATGTTGTGCAATGAGGCCTCCGATACACGAACTCGCAGAAGTGAAAGTTTATTGAGAAATGGAAGTCGAAGGTTTACTTCCAGATTGTCTGGTAGGTAGCACAACGCAAAGGTGGCAGTGTGGAGAGAGGAGGAAAACCGTGAGATGGACGTCGGTGATGAGGGAACAAGTACATGGCGTTTGATATGTGGTAGGTGATTTCCAGCGGAATAGTAAAACTCAAGCAGCTATAGTTCTATGAATTCAGGGGATTTTAGCCTAGTGTCCATCGTGCAGGGCATGGTATGCTTGCTCAGGTTGCATGACGGGATGCAGAGGCTTTGAACGGAGCCCTAGTGGGAGGAGATGATGGCTCTGGGGATTTCAAAATCATTGAAGAGAGATAGATGATGAAAGTCGAGATTAAGGGGCACGACACGCCATAGAGGGCGCCACCGAATTGAGAGGACTTGGGTGCGGCAGTAATCCTTGGTGAGGAGAAGCGAGATGATATGCCCAAGAACAGTGTCCGGGAGATCGCTGATGCGGTCCACCCGAGATTCTATGAGTTCCTGGGATCTGGTGGGGGCAGGGTCGCCGCTTCTCCCTGCGCTGCCGGGTGCGGGATCTACAACAAGCGTCACCGCTGGCAGGAGCCTCATCTTCTTGGTGCTGGGGTCAGCCGACTCCATTTTCCTCGAGGGCGTGGCGTCGCGCTCACGGATTTGAGCAGAGTAATGAATGACGAGCCTAGTTGTAGTGCGAGTGAAGAAGAAGGGGAGCTGGGATTTTTCTGTAGTACTGAGGAAGAAGGGGAGCTGGGCTTTTCTGTAGGAGTGAGGTGAGGAATTTGGGGGTACGAGTGGAGCGAGTTGACGTGAGGTGGGTGGGAGTGAGGAGGAAGAAGAGCACCGAGGTTTTTTTGGGGGGCGGTGTGCTGTGTGTGGGTAGCGCCTCTCATTAAGTAAATATATCGGCTTTTGAATTGATTTTACTATTTACTAGGGTGGATGGGCTATTTTGTCTTGGGCCCAGAGAAACAATTACTACTAGTACAGTGGAGACACTCTACAGCTACCCAGAAAAACAATTATTACTAGTATAGTGGATACACTACCTCTTTTGACTCTTCCTAGGTCATCGAAACGTCTCCCTCTACGGAATGTCGTTATACTTTTATTCACCGACATGCGTGCCATGCAGCACGCGGGCCCAAATGCCATCCAGCAAATTAGAAGGCGGTATGTAGGACGAGAGTCACCCTGGTCGTAGTGCGCCAGTAATGAGCCGTCGTATCACAAAACCCCACCTCCCCGTAGTCTAAGTTTGACGGACGAAGCAACCATCATTTCACTCTTCGCTGAATCCCCTTGTCCCTCACCATCTTCAAGAAAAGCAACACTCGCATCTGCCACTGTTCTTCTCTCCCAACAAAGGGAAGGTAAGAGGATCCGTGATGTTGGTATATTTTCGTTCAGAGAAAAAAAAGAATTTTTGTAAAGCAGTAACCGATCCTCACTCTTTTTTTTGTTTCATTGTCATTGCGATTGTGTTTTCCTTTCAATGGTCTCCTAGTATTCGTTATTTCCATGATGGACCAAGGAGAACCAGACAAATATCTGTTGATATTGGAGCAGACGTGGGAGGCTGATCCCCACGAGACAGAGAGCTCCAAGAAGATGGAGGCAGCCATCAAGCCGACCCCAGATACGCTCACGACCACTACTGAGATGGTCAACACCCCGTTTGAGGTTACAACCCCCGTGGCACTGCAGAGCAGTATCCCCCCTTCGAGGATGTGCCCCCCCCCCCCCGCGCTGAGCTGCCCAAGGTGATTTTGTTTTTTGCCGATCTTGATTGTGGTTTTTCCTCTAAGTATGTGGTGATGAATAATGCAAAATTTTATTAGCTTCGATGCCATGCTATACATAGTGGTTTAAATAACTTGTGTTTCTTATACTGGAAAGTAATTCAGAATTTGTCTCTATTTCAGTTAGAGCCCTAATGTAGACAAGGATTGTGTGGTTGTGCATGTCACTCGCTATGAGGCGGATGACCTGAATATACGCACGGGGAAAACAGAGTTCTTAGGCTGTTGGATCCTGGAAGCCATTTGCGCTTATACCAACGTCGAGTTGTATTCCAGCCTCACTGTTGTCAGGCGTGTTGTCCAGGGTGTACTGAAGCACAAGAAGTTCAAAGCTACTCCTTTGTTTGTGAGGCATACTGTTCTTGTCAAGCTTACACAGGAAGATGACATGGCATACCTCCACAAACAAGTTTATGAGTGGCAAGGCCACAAGGTTGTCTTCATGAAGGTTCACAGGATTGAGCTGCTGCCGGACGTCCTCGATGATGTTCATGGCAAGGTCCGTCTTGTGTCCAGCCCAAATTAGATCGAGGCATGAAATAGTTGCCCCAACTAGAGTTTAATAGTAGTTTGGATTGTGTCTAATTATCCGAGCCTTGCCTCTTATCGAGCCCTCTGGTTTTTTGGTCAGGCTTGGCTATCCCCGGCCCAAGGTATGGCCAGGTATACTCACAAGTAAGCAGCTTACTTGACTATGCTGTTTAGAAAATGCATGCCTCGTCGTAGACTTTTGCATGTGTAGTTTGGGCTGGCTAGCTTTGCTCTTGATCGATTTACAAGACGACATCGCAGAAAAATCTCTCTCTACTAGTATTGCACAAGCATCGTTTCGTAGTTGGATATGGACTGTTAGTTAGTTGGCCAAAACAGATGATTAAGTTGCACATCCTAATGATAGGAGTATTTGAGACAGGGGTGTGCCTACATCCGTGCCGATAGAGGTCGTCGAGGTGCGACTACTAAATTCATTTTGGCTGGAGTTAGTAGGCCGTCAGGGAGAACCCTGATCTTGGAGCCCACGTCCATGCATTTTTCTTCTATCCCGACGAAATGGCATCGATGTAGAGTGGCCTCTCCGGCCTTTCGATTTTGGTCAACTGACACTGCTAACGTTGTGTATGTTATGTAAATTATAATCTCAGATTATGTGAGGAGCATAACAAAGAGTGGCACAATCTTGATTTCGGAGTTGCACATAGATTGCGATAGTTGCACACTCTCATCCTCATAGTCGCACACGCATGATCATGGAGTTGCACATTCTTGTTGGCATAGTCGTACACGCTCGTTGGCATAGTCGTACACGCACTATCATGGAGTTGCAGACTATCGTTGGCCCAGCCGCACACGCAGAACCATGAAGTTGCACAATCTGGTCTGCTTAGTCGCATATGAATTGTCATAGCTTGTAATGTAGTCTAGTTGTATACATATTGATGTTTAGTTGGCTTGTAATGTAGTCTAGTTGCACACACATTGATGTTTAGTTGGCAGACAGACTAGTTGCACACATATATGCTCAGTTGGCTTGTAATTTACTCTAGTTGCGCACATATTGATATTTAGTTGGCAGGACACTAGTTGCACACACATATGTGCAATTGATATAACAATGTAGTCTAGTTGCACACACATCGATATTTAGTTGGCAGGACTAGTTACACACATATATGCCCAGTTGGCGCGGCAATGTAGTCTAGTTGCACGCACATTGATGTTTAGTTGGCAGGACTATTGGCACACACATATGCTCAGTTGATGCGGCAATCTAGTCTAGTTGCACACACATTAATGTTTAGTTGGCATGAGTATTTGGCACACACATATGCTCAGTTGGCGTGGTAATGTAGTCTAATTACAAACAGATTGATGTTTAGTTGGCAGGACTATTGTCACACACATATGCTCAGTTGGCGCGGTAATATAGTCTAGTTGCACACATGTTGATGTTTAATTGGTCGGAAGACTAGTTCGTCGAAACATCCCCATGCGAGATCTACTTTTGAAGAGCACGTCGCGAGGGTTTCAATAGTGAAAACGGATCTGAATTTCGACGTGCGGTATAGAAGATATTTATTTTATAATTTTCAGAACCAAAAATTAATGCACAAGAGACGAACATGAGGAACATTAATGCAGTGGCATGCATGCATTCATCAGGTGGGAAGAGACCACATAAAACTAGACGTGCTGTCTTTTTAGTATTCGGTAAGGACTACGTATTGACTTTCCTGGGACCAGGGGATTGGCCGGCCGCTAGCAAACACTAGCGAGTGCCTGGCCGCCTGCTAGACATGTCCATTAGTTAGTCCTCCCGATCCTCAATTTTGCACAACATCCCGATGGAAGTCTGCATGGTCGTTCATGCCCCTGCATCTCCGTCCGGCGCCTCTGCTGAACCACAAAATTCCCCCGGCCACCGTGACTCCTCCCCAAAATGCTCGGTAGAGATGCACTTGATGGAGCAAGCAGATTCCATGGTTGAGTTTTCTCACCATACTACGGATGAAGAGGTACTACCTCCGTCCCGGTGTATAAGTCATTCGCGTAGTTCTAGGTCGATAATTTAACTATCTAAATATGTATTATATGTGACAAAAAATATATATTTAAAAACTACATCCGTGTGGAAATCTAGTGGTATACTTTTCATGACATATAACACATATTTAATTTCTTAAATCGATGACCTAAAACTACGCGAATGACTTATACACCCGGACGGAGGGAGTACTTGACTTAATCATTAATTCTTCTCTAGATTCAATATAGTTCAATATATCCTGAGGTAAAAGAAGAGTTGATTGTTGATTTTGCTCTTGATTCGAAGAACAATAACATGCAAGGAGACAACATGGTTGAGTTTGTTCCAGATACAATTAATCAGGAGGCAGAACAGCGTCCTGATGAAGAACGGAGCAGCGATGTCTCAATAACCAATGTCGATGAAGACTCTATTGAATACCTGTGTAGGCAAGTTGTCAAAGACTCCGAGGAAGAAGACAAGCAAGATGAAGTATACCAAAAGGTCAGGAAGGAATTTAATGAAACACATGCTAGTGATGCTGCTTTTAGGAGGGAAGCAAGAGCCAGGAATGCATATAGGCATAAGAGTAATCTGAACAAAATACGTAGAGACTTTTTGCGAATTTATATTCCTGACTACTACAAGATCGTGGAAAAATAAATATTGTTTGCTAGAGAACAATATTATTGTTAGTTTTTCAGTTTGGCTCATCGGCGGCAGAATTCAAGATTAGTGCCTTTTATTTGTAACATTTGTTCTTGTCATTCATATGTCAGGCTATGAACAAGCAACTGAGTTTAAATATTTTCCTATCCATAAATGGATCTTCTTATCCCCTGACATTGTATTATACAGTACGGACATATGAATGGGCTTAGAAATAGGCACTGTATTTTCGCAATGTGATGGACATGTGCTGCACCGATGAATGTGATCTATAGCAGTACCTTCAGAGCATCAGGCACTTTGGACGCCAAAGCATCACCATGTTATCTTAAACCTGATTGTAGTCAAACAATTCCTATTGCAATATGAAGTGATTGTGGCAGATCGGCTGCAACTTACTACAAGTTAAGTGCATGTGTGCCCTGCGTGTACATGTTGGCGAAGCTAATTTCAGTCTTTTGCGTCACGACCATCTCAAGAAAATTAATCAACATCGAAGTTCTGGGACATGCACTTGTTCATCCCGTAACCTGGTATGGAAGAAATGGATTTAACACCTATTTTCACAATCAATTGATAAAGGGGACCACTTGGCTAACATGATGTATCTAGTGTAGTACTGTAGTGACCTTGAGATTATCAAGATTCAGACCTAAGTTTACGCACCATGTTTCACTTCTCAAATGACTACACACTATTTGTATGTAACAGAAGATTATATCTAGTAATTACCAGTTGGTTCGGTAAAATAGGGACATCATCTATATGGAAAATGACCTCCTTAAAGACATTGTGCCTGCAATCTCAATAATCATTGCATGTTCGAAGAAACCCTGACTTGAAGTTGTTCCACAACTTCATCTGCCCAACTCAACGACCACCTCTTGACTGGAAGTTAATCCTTCCCCATCATGCCTTTTCTCTTTACATTTTACACATTAGTGTTGGTTAGTCGCTTGCTCTCCCCTTCACTGCTATGAAACTAAACCAAAATGAAGAAAATTCAGTGTGAGTGTATATAATTGAGTGTAAGTTCAGATTTCGTGTAAGTTCAGCATACTAGCTCGGTTGCTTGCAGTGCTGAGAAACTTATAAAAATAGGAGTTGTACCATTCATTGCTTGGCATAGTCGATGTAAGAGAAAAGAAAAGAGAAAAAGGAATCCATTGTGTCAGAATTGTGTGCTTCTCTATCTAAAACTAAACCAGTCAGTTTTTCCCCTGTTTCGTGTGTGTCAAAGTACACTGAAACCACCACGCCTGCGTTCTTTATTTTCAACCTATGAAAAGAATTTGTGCTTGATTCAATTGGTTTCAGAAAGTATAGCTACAACTGCAAGTACAGGGAGGTAGAGTCCACCGTGCCTTTCGAAAGTTGAAATCCTCAGGATTTTTTTAAGATCTAATCATCAGGTTTTGCAGCACAAACATAGGAAATAATTATTTTTGGTTTTCGAGTAAAGAGAGCGGGACGGCTGAATTTTTTTGGGGCAAACTGCTGGCAATTTCGACTAGATAACCCTCTGTAATAGGGAATAACTATTTAATCTATTAGGATCTCATCTCCCTGCGCCTCTTTCTCCTCGGCTCCCCTCCCCTGCCCTGCTCAATTCGACACTCCATAGTCCATAGATCGCATGTCCTCCCTTGTGTTCTACGCCTCTCCACGCTGCAGGTCGCACCTCGCCAGTCGCCTCGACTCCGCCGCGTACGCGATGCAACCTGCACGTCGTCGGTAGCCTTGACCCGGTATGCCCACGCTACCGCCACCATATCGCCGGTCGTCTGGACCCCGTAACGCCCGGGCTGCCGCCTCCACATCGCTAGTTTGCCTCGACCCCGGTGCACCCGCACTGCCGCCTGCACATCACCGGTCACCAACGCAATTCCGCTGCAGCTTGGTTCGTATTCCTCCTTGCTCTGTTTTTTCGTATTCCTGCTTGCTCTGTTTTTTCGTATTCCTCCTTGCTCTGTTTTTTCTCTTGTGGAACCTTGATGCACTGTTGCTGATCCTGATTACAAAATATGTAGATAGAATTCGTTTGCTTATTACGATTTTGTCGGAGTAATGGGCCACGGGTAGGCTAACCCGAGCCCCAGAACCTTTCAAAACATCGGGGCAGACTGCGCCCCTCAAGACACCACGATGAAGAGCCGCCTCCTGGGAGTCAGCACCAACTGTCCCTCACGGCCGAGTCCCAGCGACGACTTCGAGTTAAGCCGACTCTTGGCTGACGGCTTCGAGTTAAGCCGACTCTTGGCTGACGGCTTCGAGTTAAGCCGACTCTCGTGTGGTGACTTCAAGATAAGACGACTATGGGAGTCGGCCCGTGACTCCAACCATCTCCTGCCTTCGCCACGATGGACGGGGCGGGGTACGGTCACGGCGTGGCCGTCCCTACCCTGCCAACGAGGGGCTGGCATGGCTACAGTGTGCCGTACGCTGGAGATCTGCATCGTGGCACAACACTATTGCCATGCCTGCCCTGACCTCAGCCTCAATGGGCGGCGCACTATGCCCACAACGGCCTACCTGTACGGCCCGGGGACGGCGGGACCCGCCTGCCAGCGAGAGAACAGAAGACGGCGAGAGCGCCTCGAAGATGGACCCGTGGGAGTCGGCCGGCCCCTCCCACGGGCCCCGCACGCCATTAACCAGACAAGACGGGAAATGGCGACAGTGATCGTCCGCCAGACGGCGGCACTGTTGCCACGACCCCATGACCAAGCCAGCGTCATCAGAAACACTGCTACAGTACCAGGCCAGTCGGCGGGCCCTAGCAGTAGGCGAAGAAGACGGCGGCCTGAGAGACAGACGGCTGGGACCCGCGCCCAGCCGGATTACCGTTGTATCCCTGGGGGGCAGGCCTATATAAGCCCCCCGGGGCACCCATGCAAGGGGGATAGCTTCTCTAGTGTTAGACCCGATCATATAGGAAGGAAGGAGCTAGCCTTGCCCTCTCCTACCTTCAGAAAACAGCTCTAGGAGCAACCTTGTATTCACTTTGCCATAGTGATCATGCGGAGACCCCGCAGAGCAGCAGTAGGGGTGTTATCTCCTCGGAGAGCCCTGAAGCTGGGTAAGATCCGCCGGCGTGCATGTCTTCGCCTCATCCCGCTTCTGGGCACCGGCGACGTTCTACTCGCTCCCACCATGATAAGCCATCCTTTGGCATATGTCGTACCCAAACCCCGACATTTGGCGCCCACCGTGGGGCGAGGTGCACCGTCGTCCGGAGACCTGCTCTGGACGGGAACCCTATTCCTCCCTGGCGAGCACAGCCAGCCCCGCACGCCAGACGGAGTCTGTGCCGACGCGCTGCATGGCGCTGAGATCGCCTACGCAACCAGCTGCCTCGCTGAACTTGTCGGCGAGGTTCGCCTCTCCGACGAGCCTGCATCCGACGCAGGCACGGGTGGCCCCGAGAGCTTCCTCGCGGGCCTCCTCGACCAACTCCACGTCACCAGCGAGCCTGCCGTAGATCTGGAGTCCATAGGCTCCACCGACCCGATGCTGGTCGACTCCGACACCGCGTCGCTCGACGTGTTCCTCACCAATGTGGTGGTCTACGACGAGCCACTCCCTCACACTGAGAGCAGCGGAAGCACCGTCACAGAGGTTCTTGTCCTCGATCATGGCGAGTGCTCCGGCGAAGGCGCTCACGACCCGCTCGACGCGGCTCTGCGAGACCTGTCCGCGCCGATTCCGGGAGACTCTTACACCGAAACGCTGGAGGCGCGCCGCCTTCAGCTCGTCGAGGGCGCGAAGAAGCTGGCAAGCATGAGACGCTTGTTAGAAGCCTACCTACGTGAGATGGATCGCGCCGTTGGCGGCTCGCCGGCTCCAATTGGGCCTAGTCGCCTAGGCGCGGTCCGGCAATGCGGCGTGGCAATCGCCAATCTGATTGGGGCCGATCGCCCTGTGTACGCCACGCCTGCGAAGAACATCCGCGCCGCCCAAGCGGCGGCGGATGAGCTCGACAACTTTGAAGGCGAAGAGTGCTGCCTGATGAGGAGCGAGTTCAGAAGCTCCTCGACGCGGCTGCCGCACAGAACGAAGCCGGCTGCCGCACAGAGGCGCCGCGGTGACAAAACGAAGACCTCCACCCCGCCGGGATCAAGGCGTGACGTCTCGGACGCCGACTGGCGGAGTCCGCGGAAAGAAAGACAAGGAGCCGGCTGTTAGCCACAGTAGGACTCGCACCACCATCGAGCGCGACCAAGACGGCCGTCCCAAAGCAGTGGAACGGCGGGATGACTATCCGCCTCCCCCTCCTCGCAGGGAAAGGCGAGTCTTCCCGCCACCCGTAGAGCATCCGACCCTCGGCGACCGCCTTGGCCGCCGAGAGGGAGTCGGAGAGAATGACGCCCACCACCGGATCGACCGACTCCATAGATCCCTGGCGCTGGAAGAAGAAGACGAGTAGGGTCCTCCCTGTTTCGGACCCCGCATCCGAGATGAGCCCTTTCCCAAAGGGTTCACGCTCCCCCGAGACACGCCCAAGTACACCGGCACCGTGAAGCCGGAGGACTGGCTGATTGATTATTCCATGGCCGTCAATATAGCAAACGGAAACAAGCATGTTGCCGTAAGGTATGTTCCACTCATGCTCCAGGGCACGGCCCGGACATGGTTGAAAAGCCTGAAGCCCCGCAGCATCAAAAGCTGGGTCGACTTCACCGAGGCCTTCGTCCGTAACTTCACGAGCACGTACAAGTGACCTCCCAAGCCTCGCCAACTCTCCTTGTGCGTGCAAGGCCCCGACGAGTCCACTCGCGACTACCTCACGTGCTGGGCCGAGCTTCGGAACTCTTGCGAGGGCGTGCACGAGGTGCAGGCTATCATGTACTTTACTGCCGGGTGCAGAGAAGGCACCCTCCTCAAGCACAAGCTCCTCTGCGATGAGTCGGAGACCCTCAACGAGCTGCTGGTCACAACAGACAAGTATGCCACGGCCGACTCCTCCATGAAGGCGGAAATTCAAGTTAGTGCGACTGGCAAAGTAGCCCCTCAGGCTCCCAGAACTCCGGCTGGGGACACCAGTCGGCGGCAGCAGCATAGCAACCACAAGCACAAAGCCCCACAGCCGGCTTCCAACAGCCGGCAAGTGGCGACAGTCGAAGACCAACAGCCGGAGGGGCAGCCTCCGACAAAACGACAGAAAGGCGGCATGTCCAACTGGTTGCCGGCCTTCTCCTACGAGCAGACTCTAGATGGCCCCTGCAAGTTCCACAGCGGCGTGAAGCCATCAAATCACACCACCCGGAAATGCCACTGGCTCACCAGAATCGCCAAGGGAGACGGCCTACTCCCTCCCCCGCCTGCTGGGCCGCCGCCTCCACCATCGCCCTAGCTGCCGGCTGTCAGGCCAGTCGGCACGATACAAGACGAGTTCCCAGATGCGCACGGAGCCTATGTGGTGTTCACCAGTGTAGCTGATGATCGACGCAGCAGGCGGCTGCAGCAGCAAGAGGTGAACGTAGTCGCGTCAAGCACTCCAGAGTTCATGCACTGGTCCAAAAAGCCTATCAGTTGGAGCAGAGCTGATCACCTAGAGGTGATGCCGAATCCGGGCTCCTACGCCCTAGTTTTAGGCGCCACGCTCGCCACAGATAGGCGGGCCACTCGTTTCTCGCGAGTGCTGATAGACGGAGGCAGCAGTATCAACATCCTGTACAAGGATACCATGGAGAAGTTAGGAATCAAGCAAAGACAGCTTTAGAGCAGCCAGATTGTGTTGCACGGCATTGTTCCTGGCCTTTCCTGCTCGCCAATCGGCAAAATCCTGATAGACGTCCTCTTTGGGGACAAAGATCATTTCCGCCGAGAGCCAGTTTGGTTTGAAGTGGTGGATCTCGAAAGCCCGTACCATGCGTTGCTTTGCCGACCTGCTTTGGCCAAGTTCATGGTGATCCCCCACTACGCCTACCTCAAGATGAAGATGCCGAGTTCCAAGGGGATTCTAACCGTAGCCGGCGACTACAGAAAGTCGTCCGCTTGCGCGGCCGAAAGCAGTCGGCTGGCCAAGTCCTTGGTGATCGCAGCCGACAATTGATCAGGTGATAGACTCCACAGCCGGATGCGAGCTGTTGAGTTTCTTAGATGCATATTATGGATATCACCAGATCAAGCTGAACCCGGCTGACAGACTGAAGACTGCTTTCATCATGCCGTTTGGTTCCTTCTGCTACCTGACCATGACGTTCGGCTTGAGGAATGCCGGCGCTACCTTTCAGCGTTGCATGCAGAAGTGCCTCCTCAAGCAACTCGGCAGAAATGCCCACGTCTACGTGGATGATGTGGTGGTGAAGACGGAAAAGCGTGGAACACTGTTGGAAGACCTCAAGGAAACCTTTGAGAATCTGCCCCGATTCCAGATCAAGCTCAACCCCGAGAAGTACGTCTTCGGAGTACCAGCCGGCTAACTCCTCGGCTTCCTGGTCTTTGAAAGCGGCATAGAGTGCAACCCTGTGAAGATCAAGGCCATCGAGAGGATGGAAGGACCCAGACGACTGCTAGATGTGCAAAAGTTCACCGGCTGTTTGGCGTCCATCAGCCAATTCATCAGTCGGCTGGGCGAGAAGGCTCTCCCCTTATATCAGCTCATGAAGAAGACGACCTTCTTTGAGTGGACTCCCAAGGCGGACGAAGCCTTTCTCCAACTGAAGAAAATGTTGACTACGCCCCCTTTGTTGGCGGCCCCGACTCCCAAAGAGCCCTTGCTCCTATACATTGCCACCACTAGTCGGGTAGTCAGCACAGTTATTGTAGTTGAGCGCAGGGAGGAAGGCAAGGCGCTACCTGTCCAGAGACCGGTATATTACCTGAGCGAGGTACTGTCAGCCTCCAAGCAGAACTACCCCCACTACCAGAAGATGTGCTACGGCGTGCACTTTGCCGCCAAGAAATTGAAGCCTTACTTCCAGGAGCACCAAATCACTGTGGTCTGCACAGCCCCACTTGCCGAGATCATCGGAAGCCGAGATGCTTCTGGCCGAGTGGCCAAATGGGCCATCGATCTGCCTCCCTACACCATCTACTACCATCCCCGCACCGCCATCAAGTCGCAAGCACTGGCCGACTTCCTCGTCGACTGGGCCGAGACCCAGTACCTGCCGCCAGCGCCAGACTCCACCCATTGGCAGATGCATTTCGACGGCTCCAAGATGCGCACCGGCTTGGGAGCCGGCGTCGTCCTCATTTCCCCCAAAGGCGACAAGCTCAAATATGTGCTGCAGATCCATTTTGCCGCCTCCAACAACATCGCTGAGTACGAGGCGCTCATTCATGGGCTCCGACTTGCCAAAGAACACGGCATTCGCCGGATCCTGTGTTATGGCGACTCTGACTTGGTGGTCCAATAGTCATCTGGCGATTGGGACACCAAGGATGCAAACATGGCGAGCTACCGCTTCCTTGTGCAGCAACTCAGTGTATACTTCGAGGGATGCGAGCTCCTCCACGTGCCACGGAATGACAACGACCAACCAGACGCCTTGGCACGAATCGGCTCCACCCGCCAAGCAATACCATCCGGCGTTGCCCTTCGGCGCCTCCTCAAGCCGTCTGTCAAACCTTCACCAGAATCAGACTCCATCTTTGTGCCGGCTCCACCCGAAGAAGTCGGATCCGACTCTAAGAGCGCTCCAGTCAAAGCCGGCCCGGGGACTTCAGAACCCGGCCCGGGGACTGTGGCGACCAATCCGATGACTCCAGAACTCAGCCCGGGGACTGCTCCAGTCGGCCCGGGGACTTCATCAATCCAGCAAGCGGCTGCGGACTCCAACCTGCCGCCTCCCAGCCCAGCCGCCCTCGTCCAAGTCGCAGTACTAGTAGTCGAAGAAATAGCAGCACCCTCATGGGCACAGCCCATCCTCAAGTTCCTGGTGAGCAAAGAACTGCCAAGTGATGAAACCTTGGCTCGGCAAGTACAACGCCGAGTGGCAGCCTACACCATAGTCAACAGAGAATTGGTCAGGCGCAGTGTCACTGGCGTCTACCAGTGCTGCGTCGAGCCAGAGCAAGGCCAAGCGATTCTCAAAGATATCCATCAGGGCGAGTGCGGCCACCATGCGGCTTCAAGAGCACTCGTCGCCAAAGCATTTCGACACGGTTTCTTCTAGCCGACTGCCCTAGAAGAGGCCAAAGAATTGGTTCAAAAGTGCAAGGGGTGCTAGAAGTTCCGCTCCAAGCCACATCAGCCGGCTTCGGCACTCAAGACTATCCCCATCGCCTGGCCCTTTGCGGTTTGGGGCCTGGATATGGTGGGACCATTCAAAACGGCCCGAGGCGGCCTAACTCACTTACTCGTCGCGGTGGACAAGTTCACCAAGTGGATAGAAGCAAAGCCCATCAAGAAGTTGAATGGTCCGACTGCGGTGACTTTCATCGCTGACATCACAACTCGGTATGGCATACCGCATAGCATCATCACCGACAATGGCACAAACTTCGCCAAAGGTGCCTTGGCCCGTTTTTGCGCGACTCAGGGCATCCGACTGGACTTAGCGTCAGTTGCCCATCCGCAGTAACACGGCCTCATCCTGTCTGGCATCAAGCCTCGACTGGTCGAACCACTGGAGTGTTCGGCCGGCTGTTGGCTTGACGAGCTGCCAGCCGTCCTCTGGAGTCCGCGCACGACTACAAGCAAATCAACTGGCTTCACGCCCTTCTTCCTCGTCTACGGTGTTGAAGCCGTCATCCCAACGGACATAGAGTTCGACTCTCTGCGAGTCACCTTGTACACCAAAGAAGAAGCAGAAGAAGCACGTCAAGACGGTGTCGATCTGCTGGAAGAGGGCCGGCTGTTGGCACTCAGCCAGTCCAGCATCTACCAACAGAGCCTGCCGATACTACAACAGGAAGGTCAGGCCAAGATCTTTCCAAGAGGGCGACCTTGTGCTCCGGCTGATCCAGCGAGCAGCCGGCCAGCACAAGCTGTCGGCCCCTTGGGAAGGCCCCTTCATTATCAGCAAGGTGCTGGGAAACGACTCCTACTACCTGATCGACGCTCAGAAGCCCCGAGCACGCAAGAGGGACGACTCCGGCAAAGAGACGGAGCGCCCATGGAATGCAAATCTTCTCCGAAGATTTTACAGTTGATGCAGTATGTATCACGCTACCCTTTGTATTAAAGTACCAAGACTCCGGGCCCCCCGAGACGAGCTCGGGGATAGCCCTTTTTTGTTATCTGTATGATAAGAATTATGCCTTCGAGTATGTTACTCTTTGTTATGCCGCTTGGCGCCGGGCTCGACTAGTCGGCCCGGGGACTCGCCACCTCGCGCAATGAAATGCTTCCCACAGTCAGGCAAGTAGTGTGTGGCGCCTAAGCCGTCTCCTGTCAGAAGCCGCAGCTCACAGAGAGACTGTTCGGTAGGCAGGAGTAAGGAAGAACGGGCGCCCACATGAAAAATGGATAAGGACCCAAAGCACAAACATAGCCGAAGACGGCTTCCAGCCTCTCTCAATCAAAATCCGACTCATGAGTAGTCGGCTTGCCGCTTTATTCTAGCCTCTCTTAAGTGAAGCCGACTCATAAGTAGTCGGCTTACCGCTTTCTATCCAACTTGTTAAAAAGACTCTAAAATGGCCAAGTACTTGCCTTCCCAAAGTAGCCAAGCGTTTGATCCACTGGCAATCCGCAGAGCGGTTGTCCGATTGGCAAGGCGGCGACTAAGGGAAGGCAGCAAAGGAAAAAGCCAAAAGAGCAATGAGCAAGGAAAGATAGAACTCGGATAAATATTTACATAACATAGGCCCTTGGCCGAATCTTCAAGTAGAAGTTCAAAATACATCCCGCGGGTGGAATTGTTCGAATTAACAAAGTTCTTCAAAGAACACTAAGGCGGATAAAATGAAGGCAAAGACGGCAGCCTAGGAGGCGGCATCCGGGTTCGGAGGGTCGGAGGAGACGGCGGTGTCAGGCACCGGGGCGGCCGGCTGGGCAGTCTCGGCTTGATCGTCTCCGGCGGCAGCCGCCTTCTCCAGACGTGGCTCGTTGCTGGTGGCACGGTCGAGCTGAGGCTGGTCGCCCGTTCCATCTTCTGGCGCCTCCGTCTCACCTTCGTCCTCCGCCTCGCCTTCCTCCTCGGCGCTGGAAGCAATCACCTCCGTCGAGTCCTCGTCGTAATCTGGGTTCATCCCGAACCACTCCGGTGGCGCCTCCCTGCCGTCTTCAGCCCGATCAGGGATGAAGATGCTGGTGTCGGCATAGTCGGCGATCGCCGCGGCACGAGCGACGAGGGCGTCTTCCACGGCTACCAGCTCCGCCTGGGCCTCTGATCGGAACGCGACAGACGGTCCAGGTCCAGCCCTGGATACCACGCCTTGACGAATTCCAAGGCCCGGCGCACTCCAGCCCGGGCCGAGGAACCATTCCAAGCCTCAAGACGACCAGCTGCGACCTCTAGCCAGTCGGCAGTCCGACTAGCAGTGCGCAGAACCAGCATGTCTGGCCACAGGGCGGCAATGGCCTGGGCGCCGACACACTGAAGCCGGCACATCATCCGATGGGTCGGCCACAGACGAGCCTTGATGCTCAGAAGCTGCTCGTCAAGGGTCCGGGGGGCATTGGCGGCAATCTCCGCACCATCTGCCCTCCGCGCCTCGCGATCTGCTTCGATGGCCTGAGTGGCCGCCTGTGAGTGGCCAGGGAAGAAGTCTACCAAGACAAAAAAGAAGCAAGTCAGAATCAGGAGTCGCCTGACCCACAGTCGGCGGCTCAGAGAAAATAAAGAAACTCACCGTCGACGATGTCCTCAATCTCATGGAAGCCGGAAGTCAACTGCGCCTCCTTGTCGGTCCAAGAGGAGTGCTCGCTCTCGAACTCGGCCAGGAGCGCAACCTCTTTCTTCTCTGCCTCCTCCTGTGCCTTCTTGAGCAGCTCCTTTTGCTCCGCCAGCTGCGCGACCAGCAGATCACGCTCCGCGGCAAGCTTGCTGCACTCCTCCCACTTGGCGCGCAAGGCGGTGTTGGCCTCGCCCAGCTGCTGCTGAAGAGTGGCGTTGGCCTCGCCCAGCTATTGCTGAAGAGTGGCGTTGGCCTCTAAAGAATAAAAAAGAAAGACGTTAAGTCGTCCACAAGAAAGTCGCTGAGAAGATCCGGCCCGACTGCTCAGCAGTCGGCCCGAATCTCGGGGACTATAGCCCGCGGGTGCGCCAGCGCGCCCCCGCGAAGAAGAAGGAAGACTCACCCCAACTCTCTGACAAGTCGGCAGTCCGCTTGCGCAGCTCCTCAACATTGCGGTTGAAGGCAGTGACGCGGAGGTTGTGGTACTCCTGCAATAAGAATTTTTAGACGAAGATAAGTATCGGAACTCGCCAGAAGGAGTTCCGAGCCGCCTGCTCAGCAGCCAGCACGAAACTCGGGGACTACACCTAGTGGGTGCGCTGGCGTGCCCCCACAGAGAAGAACAAAGAAAAGCAAAGTCAAAAATGAAGCATACCTGAACGGCTACTCGCGACACCAGATGCGCCTTGGTGCAGCTCTGGATGGCGTCGCCCTCGGCTCGCAGCTACGCTTGAACGTCCAGAAGCGCCCGGTTCAGCGGGCCCATGTCGTGTCCTCGCACCCACCCAACAGGCGCGGTGCTCATCGCCTCAGCGTCTGGGATGGCCGAGCTGGCGGTGCCGGTCTCCAGCGGCCATGGCGCTGAAGTCGCCTTCTCAAGACGGCGACGCGCTGGCGAGGCGACTTGAAGGAGCAGCTTTGCCACAGACTCGTCCTCAGTCGGCGGCACCGGTGGGCCTGCCAGCTGTTTATCTTGTGCACCCCCGAACGGCGGCGGATGCGGTGGTGGCGGCATGATCGTGTCCGACATGGAGGCCTCACCGCTCTCCCTCTCCATGATGGGGTTCTCACCGCCGGCTTCCCTAATCTGCCCCGTGAACTTCGGGGGCGGCTGCACGGAGTTCAGCGGGATGACGAGCAATGCCGACTGGAGGAGCACCGCCTCCTCAGCTTGCCGCCTTGCCACCACGGCGGCTTCGGCCTCATCCAGCTTCCTCTGGGCGGAGGCAGCCGCCTTCTCGGCCTCCGCCTTCTCCAGACAGGCGGCTTCATCCTCGTCGCCCTTCTCCCGCGTGTTCTGCTCCGTCGCCTCCCGAAGGTCGGCGGCGGGATCAATCCGCCGAGTACTGACAGAAGTCTCCGCCGACCCCATGACAGAGGCGGCGGCGACCCTCTCGAAGGTGAGGGGAGCCCTGAGGCGAAGAAAGCATGTAAAAGATTCGGACAAAATCCACCAAGAGCAAACAAGTCAAGAGCGGAGGCAGTTACGCGGAGACCAGTGGCGGCTTCTTCACTTCCTTGCGGACGCGGTTGGCCTTCGCGATCGCCTCCTCCCTCTGGGTCGCTGCGGTCGCCTCCTTGAGCTTCTTCGGCCGGCAGCCAAGAAAGATCGACCCGGCTTGGCGCCTCTTCGCGCCGCCTTGACCACCCAAGCCGGCGGCGGAATTCGCGCTCGGCTGGCCGGCCCTCGATGGGTGGCGTGGGGCGGCTTCCCCCTCGGCATCGTCATCAGGCCAGTCGGCAAAAGTGGCCGACGGCCTGAAGTCTCCTCCTCCTCCTCCTTCGGCGTCGGCCTCCATCGTCGCGGCCCCCAAGTCCGGGTCGTTGATGTCGCTCTCCGCTCGATCAGGGACGAACTGGCGGGTCGGGCCCGCGGTGCCGGCTGAAGGCTGGATGAGGGGATTCTGACTCAAGAGAAAACAAAAAGATTAGAAGTCGGATTCAGCTGCAAAGAAGACAAAAGAAGAAGAAAGACGACTTAGGACAGGCGGGGGGTTGGCGTGTGAGTTCGGCTCCTTGCCGAACTGCCAAGTCGCCGCAAGGTTATAGTTTGAGATATAGTTCACCATGTCCGCCACCTCCGCGTGGGGCATGTCCTTGGAGCAGAGCCGACTCGGATCCCGGTGGCTGCTCATCTGACAGATCATATGAGGTCGGCCTTGGAGCGGGAGGACTCGGCGCGCCATGAAGGGGCCAGCAAGTCGGACCCGATCAAGCCCTCCGAATGCGTTAGAACTCGGAGTCGCGCGACGGCGGCGGCACCAGCGGGAGACAGCGTCTTGACCCGGTGGGACCAGTTGGGGAGCCTCCCAGCCGGTGCACCGGCTTCGAAAGGCGGAAGATTGACCCAGTCGCCATCTGCAGTGACGTTCTTCACATAGAAGTAAGAACGTTTTCACATCTTCACCGACTTGATCAGCGGGATGGCGGGGAACGGATTGTCGGCCACCGACCTACGCATCGCGATGAAGGCGCCGCACTGGGTCGGCACGTGGGCGACGTGTCTGCCGAGCTTAGACTGAAAGAACTCTCCCCACAGTTCGATTGTGGGGAGAACACCGAGGAAGCCTTCGCACAAGGTGGCGAAGGCAGCCAGCAGCACCACCGTGTTCGGGGTGAGGTGGTGCGGCTGGAGCCCGTGGAACTCCAAGAAGGAGCGGAAGAAGCCGCTCGCCGGCAGCCCCGGGCCGCGCATGAGGTGCGAGCGGAATACGACCCGCTCGCCCTCCTCCGACGCCGGCGATATTTCCCCCTCCGGCGCGGCACGGGCTCGCACTAGGTCCATGCCGGGGAGGCGACGCGTCTTGCAGAGGAACTCGATGATGTCGTCGTCCACCTCGGAGCCGTCCCACATGCCGCAGTGCACGGCAGCAGGTGCGGCGGCGGAGGAAGAGCTCATCGTCGCAAGCGTGGCTTAGCTCAGTGCGGCGGCGGTGAGAGGAAGAAGAAGCAAGAAGGAAGCAAGGGGAGAAGGGGAGATGGGCGCGTGTGCTTCGCCGCTCCCTTCCTCCCGCCTACTTATAGGCTCATGGGCTGAGAAGCCGATGGGGCGGGCGTGGGATTAACTGTGCCCTGGCCCCCACGCCCCCACGATTTACCACATGTAGTAACTGCGTGCAGTTATGGCGTGGGGAACCCCAACCATCCGCACGGCCGCAACAAATCCGCTCGCGTGCTGAGGCATGGTAGTGGCGGGCCCCGCCTGAGGTCCTGTCCCGTCACGCGCGTGGGTGGGCAGACTGACCCCGCCACGTGGCGCCACGCGACGGACCCGCAACGGGCGACTGCCCGGAAGCTTATCAGGCACGCCGCCTGGACCCCGCCGCGACGTTCAAACCCTCTAAGAGGCAAGACGGCCTTCTACGAGTCCGACTCTAGCTAGTCGGCCCGGAGGGAGACGGCGAACGAGGCCAAGATTCTGCCCCTAGAGAGATGAAACTGTTGAGGCTCCCCAGCGCGTCTCCCGCGGCGCCTCACCAGCTTCGGGGACTACTGTCGGAGTAATGGGCCACGGGTAGGCTAACCCGAGCCCCAGAACCTTTCGAAACATTGGGGCAGACTGCGCCCCTCAAGACCCCACGATGAAGAGCCGCCTCCTGGGAGTCGGCACCAACTGTCCCTCACGGCCGAGTCCTAGGGATGACTTCGAGTTAAGCCGACTCTTGGCTGACGGCTTCGAGTTAAACCGACTCTTGGCTGACGGCTTCGAGTTAAGCCGACTCTCGTCTGGCGACTTCAAGATAAGACGACTATGGGAGTCGGCCCGCGACTCCAACCATCTCCTGCCTTCGCCACGATGGACGGGGCGGGGTACGGTCATGGCGTGGCCGTCCCTACCCTGCCAACGAGGGGCTGGCATGGCTACAGTGTGCCGTACCGCTGGAGATCTCCATCGTGGCGTAGCACTGTTGCCATGCCTGCCCTGACCTCAGCCTGAGTGGGCGGCGCACTGTGCCCACGACGGCCTACCTGTACGTCCCGGGGACGGCAGGACCCGCCCGTCAGTGGGAGAACAGAAGACGGCGAGAGCGCCCCGAAGATGGACCCGTGGGAGTCGGCCACCTGGAGTCGGCCGGCCCCTCCCACGGGCCCCGCACGCCATTAACCAGACAAGACGGGGAATGGCGACAGTGATCGTCTGCCAGATGGCGGCACTGTTGCCACGACCCCCTGACCAAGCCAGCGTCACCAGAAACACTGCTATAGTACCAGGCCAGTTGGCGGGGCCCGCCAGTCGGCGGGCCCCAGCAGTCGGCGGAGAAGACGGCGGCCTGAGAGACAGACGGCTGGGACCCGCGCCCAACCGGATTACCGTTGTATCCCTGGGGGGGCAGGCCTATATAAGCCCCCTGGGGCACCCATGCAAGGGGGGTAGCTTCTCTAGTATTAGACCCCGATCATATAGGAAGGAAGGAGCTAGCCTTGCCCTCTCCTACCTCCAGAAGACAGCTCTAGGAGCAACCTTGTATTCACTTTGCCATAGTGATCATGCGGAGACCCCGCAGAGCAGCAGTAGGGGTGTTATCTCCTCGAAGAGCCCTGAAGCTGGGTAAGATCCGCCGGCGTGCATGTCTTCGCCTCATCCCGCTTCCTGGCACCGGCGACGTTCTACTCGCTCCCACCATCATAAGCCATCCTTTGGCATATGTCGTACCCAACCCCCGACAGATTTAGAATTTTTTATGCCATGTTCAGTACAATCCATTCATCTATAGATCATAAACAATATGATTTATTTTATAGTCTGATATGTCTTACATCGAATAACATAAATACAGGATAACTACGTACTAAAACAGTAATATATATTAGGAGATGGCTCCGAGTAAGATATGGATGAGACTAGTGGATGAGCGATTAGATGATGAATATTTAGAAGGGGTAAAGAATTTCCTTGACTATGCATTCAGCCACTCTGGCAGAGAGAATGAAATTCGATGTCCATGCATCAAATGCTGCAACACATACTCTCGTCCTCGGCATTGGTTTCTTCTCACCTGAAAGTGTATGGAATTCTGAGAAATTATACCTTTTGGTCATGGTGAAGTTGTGAGGGAACCTCAAACAATTTCTGAAGGTCAAGTCGATGAAGAAGTGCAAGCAGAGAGTGCAGATGGATATGACCCAATGCAAGATTTGTTGCATGATCTGTTTCCTCAAAATAATAGTCCAACTGAGCAAACAACGACACCACCATCTAATTAAGAGGAACCAAATAATGAAGCAGCAAAGTTTTATAAATTGCTTGACAACTACAACCAGCCACTTTATGAAGGTTTTAGTACCACTAAATTATCTGCACTAGTTAACTTGCTTCACATTAAGAATTTGGGAAAGTGGAGCAACAAGTCCTTCACCATGTTGTTGGAATATCTGCGGAAGGCTTTCCTACCACAGAACTCTACTTTGCCACATTCTTATTATGAAGCTAAAAAAACTATTCAGGAACTAGGACTGAGTTATAGGAAAATTGATGCTTGCGCGAATCATTGCATGCTCTACTGGAAAGAAGATACAAATGCGGAGTCGTGCAAGGTGTGTGGAGCATTTAGATGGAAAGAAGACAAGCACACAGGCACCACTGTGCACTCGGCAAAAGGGAAGAGGATTCCACAAAAAACAATGCGGTATTTTCCATTAAAGACAAGGCTGCAAAGGATGTTCATGTGCCACAAAACTGCTGAATCCTTTAGGTTGCATGCGGAGGGCAGGGTAGATGATGGTGTCATTAGATGCCTGCTGACTCGAAAGCTTGGAAATATTTTGATGCAAAAAACATCCCATTTGCAAAAGAAATTCGCAATCTTAGGTTTTGTCTCTCTTCTGATGGTTTCCAACCATATAAAACCATGCGAACATCTTATAGCATCTGGCCCGTATTCCTTGTTCCCCTAAATTTGCCCCCATGGATGTGCATGAAACAAGAAAATGTGATGTTGTCCATGTTGATTCCAGGGCCTGATGGTCCTGGTGATGCAATTGATATTTATCTGCAACCACTTGTAGAGGAACTTATTGAACTATGGAACGACGATGTTCACACTTATGACGCATCAATGAAAACAAGTTTCACACTGCGTGCAACACTTTTGTGGATGGTCCATGACTTCCCTGGTTATGCCAACCTCTCTGGATATAGCACAAAAGGAAAATTGGCTTGTCCGGTATGCCACAGTGGGACTTGTTCATTAAGGCTTAAAAAGGTGGGAAGTTGTGTTACACGGGTCATTGACGCTTTCTTCATAAAAACCATAGGTGGAGGAAAGATAAAAAATCTTTTGATGGTACCATAGAAACCAGAGAACCACCAACACCCGTAACAGGACAAAATGTGATGGACCAAGTGACTGATCTAGAGGGGATTATCTTGTCTAATGATGCAAGAAGACAAAGGTGTCCCACGATGAGAGAGGAGATAATTGGAACAAAAGAAGTATATTTTTTAACTTGCCATATTTCAAAACTCTCTTGTTGTGCCATAACCTTGATGTCATGCATATAGAAAAGAATATATGTGATAGCATCATGGCAACAATTATGGATGTCAAAGGAAAAACGAAGGATAACATAAATTCTCGGCGTGATTTGCAACTAATGAAAATAAGGCCAGGTATGCATCCGGCAAGGAAGGTGACAAGCCTACTTTTCCATCTGTGCCTTTCACTTTGCTTCCACCCAATAAGATTTTGTTCCTTCGGTTTTTTAAGGACCTCGAAGTTCCAGATGGATTTTGTTCAAACCTTGGCCGCTGCACTAATATGAAAGAGAAAAAGATTCCAGGACTGAAGAGCCACGTCTGCGATGTTATGCTAAATCATTTACTTCCTCTTGCACTGTGTGGACTTGTTCCCCAGAATATTTATGACCCTCTGGTTGAGCTTTCACATTTCTTTTGCAAATTAAACTCCAAATTACTTTCAGTAGAAGAACTTAATGAAATGCAGGCCCAAATACCTGTGACACTATGAAAGCTTGAGAAGGAATTCCCACCGTCCTTTTTTGATGTCATGATGCATCTGCCTGTTCATTTGGCTAATGAGGCTCTTGTTGGTGGACCTACAATATATCGGTGGATGTATCTCTTTGAGAGACAAATAAAGTCTCTGAAATCGCTAGTGCGGAATTTGGCATGACCTGAAGCTTCCATTGCAGAGGGATACATTGCAGAAGAGTTCATTACATTGTGCTCTAGGTATTTGGATGATGTCGAGACAAAGCATAATCGACCAGGCAGAATCAATGATGCACCAGGGGATGACAACTATTATTTGTCAATATTCAATCCGGATGGAAGGCCATCCGGTGGTCGTAAACCCAGAGATCTTAATCTTCTTGAAGCAGAGTAAGCTCATATTTATGTTTTGAGAAATTGTGATGAAGTTCAACCATATATCAGGTATTGATTATTCGGTTCACTTATTAAGTACTTAGTCAACTAATTTTTGCATTCCCATATAAATTAAGCTTTGTATTATTGTAGTGAGTACTCCAGTAGTCAAGATGGATGTTCAATGCAACCATTTACCACCATGTGGAACCAGAAGTTCAATCAGTGGTTCAAAGAGAAGGTAAAGAATACAGAATAAAGTCTGTATGTATATACATATGCACGTACATTTCAGTATTTCTGTGTGAAGATTTTAACATAGCTATTTTTCACTGCATAGGTAGCCAGCTTGCACGAACATGATAAGAGTGAGCTCACAGAAGACCTTTTGGCACTATCACGTGGTCCATTGGAAAATGTAACATGTTTTACTGGCTATGACATGAATGTACTCAGATATCGTGTTCAAAGTTGAGATGGACACCTCTGCACATAGAATAGTGGGGTGGTTGTACTTTTAGAACAAGGGCATAATGGTAATACAATAGAATATTATGGCATATTGGCAGAGATAGTCGAACTGCAATACTTAGGTGGAAGGCGTGTGACATTACTCTGTTGCAACTGGATTGACGTACTTGACAAAGAGCATGGGATGAAGAAAGACAACAAGCATGGAATCATTAGTCTTAACCTGCAGCATTTGCTTCTGATAGATGAGCCTTTCATTCTGGCTAGCCAAGTCTCTCAAGTATTTTTTGTCAAGGACAATCTTATAAAAGGATGGCACGCAGTCGTGAAAAATCCAGCACGTCATGCTTATAGTGTACCACATGGACGGTCTGATGATAAAGCCTCTGAAGCTGAACCTGACAATGGCGATGAAGACGACTTGCTTCAAAATTTGACAACATCATGTAGAAAGAGAACAACATGATGGCACTAGTTTATGCAACTCTTAATCTGTAGTAATTGATTTGCTTCATATTTTTGCTTTTACCTTATTATTAAACAGTGACACAAGTAGTTTTGTACTTACTTTATTTGATTTAGCATTCAATAATTCATTTTCAGTATGTCAACATTCACTTATTTAATTCAATTTTACTTGTATAGCCTTTGTGCACACTTCAAACTAACGCTATATGCGTAGGGTATCACAATGAGTCAGCACAAGTATGGAAACTTAACAGCATTAGCTCGGGAAAGATGCTCCTCACAGTTGAATAAGTCTGGATTGGTACACCAGGGTATTGCTAGGCGGACCTTGCCAGAGAAATCAAGTCAAATAGAGATTTCAACAGAAAAAGGGTTACTCATAAGCCTCATTTGCAAGATGAGGAATTGTGGAAAAAGTATGAGTTAGCTGCAAAAGGTACTACAGAAACATAAAAATATTATTCAGGCTAACTACTGAAAGATGATATAATGTGGTTGTTTGTTTTCATAGATGGAAATGATGCGGCAACAGATACACCAATCTTGTTTACTACAAATTTTGATGCTGATGATGCTGGAAGTGAGTTTCTAAGTACCATATATTGTACCAAGAATTGTTTCTATGCTTTATTGTCTTCAAGTAACTCATAATATATTGCAGCTATGAGTGATGAAGTTGATACCAACAATGATGGGGACATGGGAAATGATATGCATGATTTTCATGGTATGAAAAACTTCAATTTTTTTCATTTTTCCTTCATCCACCATGCTGACCGATTGGTTGTATATTTTTAGATGGTGCAAATGGTGCAGATGAATTAATGGGTAATGAAAATCTGGAAAGTGAAGAATCCCAGGATATCCATGGCTTTGCAGATACCTCAATGATTAGTAAGCACAACAATGCAACTGAATTAGTTGATGAAAATCTGGAAAGTGAAGAAGTGCAGAGTAACCATGGCCTTGCAGCTACGTCCAAGACTAGTAAGCTCAACAATGCAACTTGATTAGTTGATACTTCATTCAGACCGCTACAATATAAATTATAGCTTGAATGTTTTTCTTGTTTTGTACTTGATTAACATATTTCTTTCAAATAGTGCAGGACCTCAAACACGTGAAAAGCGCAGGGTCTGTGGGAAAAATAAATGCAAGGAAGTACCTGATCTCACGGAGTCCCAATTTTTTTTACAATAACCATGCGCTTTCCAAAAGTTTTGCACGACACTTGGGTAGAATCGTCCGTAATACTAGAATTACCCCGATGAGGGTAAAGGAATGGTCCAATATTACTGATGCAGCTCGGAAACATATATTTGATGCAATTAAGGTACGTTTGGTTAAAAGTTCTAGCATTATAATCTAAATTTCTGAACGGATGTATTTATGAGACTCTGTTTTATGTGTTAGGGAAATATGCAACATATCTTACTAGGAGGCCAAAGCCACCATATATATAATGTACATGAGGATGCCAAAAGGCAAGAATACAAAAGGCCAAAGGCCATCATCAATATAACTCTAACACCCCCCCCCCTCAAACTCATGGTGGCTCGACAACACTGAGTTTGGAGAGGTGAAATATATGTTGTGCTCTAATTTTTGCATTTGTGAAGAAGTCCGCTAGCTATAACTCGGAAGGCACATACTGAAGAGCAATAACATGATCCTGCACATCAGTGCACACATAATAAGCATCAACACCAATATGCTTGGTAAGCTCATGCTTCACAGGGTCCCGCGCAATACTGATAGCACCTGTACTGTCAGACAAGAGGGTGGTAGGTGTAGTAACAGAAATACCAAAATCCTCCAGTAGCCATCGTAATCAAGTCACATCTGCCGTCAGAAGAGCCATAGCTCTCAACCCGGCCTCTGCACTCGAATGAGAAACTGCAGTCTGTTTCTTCGTCTTCCAGGCAATGAGAGAACCACCAAGAAAAACACAATAAGTAGAAAGCAAATGACGATCCGAAGGATCACTGGCCCATGTAGCATCTGAATAGGCGTGGAGCTGTAAAGAGCTGGAATGAGGAAAAAAGAGATGAGGAGAGATCGTGCCACGAAGATATCGTAGAACACGAAGAAGGTGACTATTGTGAACTGAAGTGGGAGCGGAAACAAACTGGCTCAGAATATGGACATGATAGGAGATATCCGGACGAGTGACAGCAAGATAGACAAGACTCCCAACAAGATGACGATAACGCATCGAATCAGACAAGAGCTCACCATCAGAAGCACGAAGGTTAACATTGAGCTCCATAGGAGTCTCAGCAGTGTGCTCTTCACTAAGAGCCACACGAGCAAGAAGATCCTGGATATACTTTTCTTGGGAAATAGAAAAGCCATCAGAGGAGGAGGAACCTGAATCCCAGGAAAGTAACGAAGGGGACCAAGATCAGACATAAGAAACTGCACACTGAGACGGGCCTTGACAAAGGCAATGTACTCAGAATCATCGGCAGTGATGATCATGTCATCAACATATAGAAGAAGAGTGCGACCACGAGCAGAAAGGTGGACAAACAACGCTGGATCATGAGCACTGGCGAAAAACCAGCTGCAGTAACCACATAGGCAAAACGCTCAAACCAAGCGCGGGGGGCTTGCTTAAGGCCATATAGAGAGCGACGAAGACGGCAAACCATGCCATCAGGAACGGAATACCTAGGTGGTGTCTGCATATAAACTTGCTCACGCAACTCACCATTAAGAAAGGCATTCTTAACATCAAGCTGAGACACAGACCAGTGGCGAACAGAGGCCACGGCGAGAAATGTGCAGACAGTGGTTGTATGGGCCACAGGAGCAAAAGTCCCATCGTAATCATGACCATGCTCCTGCTGAAAGCCACGAGCCACAAGACGAGCTTTATAATGCTCAAGAGAACCATCAGAGCGAGTCTTAATCTTATAGACCCACTTACAATTGATGGGACGAACACTGGGGGGGAGAGAAACCAGGTCCCATGTGCTGTTGCACTCAAGGGCAGCAATCTCCTCTGCCATAGCGAACTGCCATTCATGATGGACAATAGCATCTCGATAAGAAGTCGGCTCAAGAACGGCCGAAAGACCATAACGAGAAGGAGAATATCAGTCGGGGGGCGGACAAGGCCGAGAACGAAGATCATAAGTCGGATGAGAGGAGGAAGACCACACCAGAAGTAGTGGGCACATCGATAGACTCATTCACAACACATGAACGACGAGTATAATGGAAAGGAAAGGACGGAAGAGGTGGAATCACTGGAGGTGGAGACCGGGAATGTATTGGTGATGAAGGTGGAGAAGGGGAAGCTATCGGCGATGAAGGTGGAGAAGGGGAAGCTATCGGCGATGAAGGTGGAGAATCCTGCGATGAGTGAGTAGAAGAAACCGTAGGAGAGGACAGCGTCGGATCTGCAACAGAGGGATGAGGAGTAGGAATATTGGGCACAGAGGGAGGTGTATCTAGTAAAGTAAGAAAAGAGATGTCCTCCGTAGAAAAAGATGAGGAGGATGGACGCGGGTAGAAGGGACGAGATTCATCAAAGGTCACATCCCGGGAAATACGCATCCGACGGTTGACAGGATCCCAACACCGATAGCCCTTATGCTCATCACTATATCCAAGAAAGACACACTCAATAGATTGAGTGGTCAGTTTGGTGCGTTCACGGGGGGCAAGCAAAACATAGCAGACACAACCAAACAAATGGAGCGCCGAATAATCAGGAGAACAACCAGAAAGACGCTCGAGAGGAATGCCACTTTGTAGAGCAGCAGATGGCTGAATGTTGATGAGATAGGTGGAAGTTGTAACAACCTCAGCCCAGAAGTGAGGAGGAAGAGAGGCGGCGATCATCATCGCACGCGCCTTCTCAAGAAGGTGACGATGCTTGCGCTCAGCCACGCCATTCTGAGCATGAGCACCAGGACAAGAGAAGTGACCAAGAGTACCCTGCTCAGCAAGAAATCCTCGCAGTGCATGGGAGATATACTCACCAGCTGAATCTGCGCGAAAAACATGAATAGGAGTGGAAAACTGGGTATGAACCATGGCAGCAAATTTTTTGTATAAAGATAAGACCTCACTACGAGAAGACATGAAATAGATCCAAGTGTACCAAGAAAAGTCATCTATAAAGTTAATATAGTAGCGATGACCCCCTTTCGAAGCGAAGGGAGCCAGACCCCAAACATCAGAGTGAACAAGGTCAAAGAGGCGCTCGGACACCAACTCGCTATGAGGATAGGGTAGCTGAATCTGCTTAGCAAGCCAACAACCCATACAATCCAATGAACCAAAGACAAGAGATGAGAACCACATAAATGGCCAAGACGATGATGCCACTGCTGAAAAGAGCTGGTAGCTACAGCAACAGGGGCTACGAGACTGGCAACGGTGGCAGCAGAAGGAATACATAGCCAGTCAAGCTCCCAAAGACCATCAGAGCATTGAGGGCCAGCACCAAGTAGAGCGCCCGTGCGACGATCCTGGAAGGATCACAAATCAAAGTCAAGGATGACCCTACAACTAGAGTCAACAATCTGACCACCAGACATGAGCTACATGGTAAGTCGAGGAACATGAGCGACGAAGGGAACATGAAATGAAGAAGTGCTAAGAGTGCCTCGACTAGCTACAGGGAGGGGAGTGCCATCAGCCGTAAGAACACGAATAGGAGACTCAACAAGTCGAACGAAGGTCAAAGTGGAAGAATCATATGTCATATGAAAAGATGCTCCAGTATCAAGAATCAATAGGGATGTACCTGAATGAGTAGAAGGTGGTTTCTCAGTGCCGGAAGAGTCAGTCACGGAACCTGCAGAACTTGTTGGTGAACAATCCCAAGAAGCAAGTAGAGATTGCAGCTGCGCAATCTCACGCGAAGACGGGGACACAGCGGAAGAGGTCGAGGTAGAAACATCGTCGCACGTGGAATCTGCGAGAGTAGTCGACATAGAGCGGTCACTGCCGCGCGCGGAAGCTCCAAGAGGAGTCGATGTAGAGTGGTCACCGCTGCGCACGGAAGCCGCGACAGAAGTCGGCGTAGAGCGGTCACCGCCGCGTGCGGAAGCCGCAAGAGGAGTCGATGTAGAGAGGTCACCGCCGCGCACAGAAGCCGTGACAGGAGTCGACGTAGAGCGGTCACCACCGTGCGCGGACGCCGTAAGAGGGGTCGATGTAGAGCGGTCACGGCCGTGCACGGAAGCCGCGACATGAGTCGACGTAGAGCGGTCACCACCGTGCGCGGACGCTGCAAGAGGGGTCGATGTAGAGCGGTCACCGCCGTGCATGGAAGCCCCGACTGGAGTCGAAGTAGAGTGGTCACCGCCGCGCGTAGACCTTGCAAGAGGGGTCGATGTAGAGCAGTCAACACAATCAGCTGAAGACGCCATAGGTGACAACATCGCAGATGGACGAGCACCAAGTACCGACCGATGACGCATGCGCGAGACGGAAGTACCGACCGATGACGCATGTGCGAGACAGGGTCAATGTAGGAAACACCGTCGAAAATCACCCGATAGCGAGGGAGAAAGACCAGCCCAGATGAAAGCATATTTTTTCTCTTTCTTTTTTTTCTTGAAAGGCAATAGCCGAGCTAACCAGCCACCAACTAGTAGCACGACGACCCACCAGTAGCCAAATCAAGCAGTTTTTTTAAGCAATCAGCCGAATCAAGTGGAAAAATTCACACACAGCGGCCAGGTCAAGGACCCGAGCCCAACCGAATCAGGTAACACAGAGTGACAGAGGGCCCCGATGCAGCGGTAGCAGTTAGTGCTCGGGGAACAAGACCTCCCGATGCAGACGGCCGCAGCCAACGCTCGGGGAACGAAGACCTCCCGATGCAGGCGGCCACAACCAACGCTCGCGGAACGAATCCAGCCGGAGGTGGCGGGATCAGGCAAGGTGCAGCCGGATCCGGCGAGGGATGGCGAAGTCCAGCAAGGGGCGGCTGGATCCAGCGAAGACCGGCGATGGCTGCCGGATCTGGCTAGAGGCGGCGAAAAACAAGCGGCGTTGACCGGGGCAGCTGCAACCAACCGATCGATCTGCAGGAGATAGCTCATGAGCGGGAAGAGCTCCTGCGGCTGGGAATATAAGGCGGGCAGGTGGGAGAGAAGCAGCAACACGGGCCGGGGAAGAAGACAATAGCGGCGGCGTTGCGAGAGATTTGATCGGGGAGAGCACCAGTTGCTAGTGCGGAAAAAAACCTAGGATCTAATACCATGTTAGGGAAATATACAACGTATCTTACTAGGAGGCCAAAGCCACCATATATATAATGTACATGAGAATGCCAAAAGGCAAGAATACAAAAGGCCAAAGGCCATCATCAATATAACTCTAACATTATGAACAACTATTTAGGACAAATTCAAAAATATTGACAACAACATTGCAATAGATGTGTACAAAGATGAGATATTAGACCATGTTAAGAAACTTTGGATCAACTGGCGTGGTGACTTGCATCGGCATTTTGTGAAACCCAACAAGACTATGCAGGAGGCTATGAAAAAGGTACCTAAAGATATTCCAAAGGATGACTGGGAATGGCTTGTCAAGGAGCATTTTTTCAGCAAGGAGTTTCTGGTAAGTTCTCATATTGCCTCTTAATTTTCAACCATTTGTGGAGTTGACAATATCGTCCTCTTTAACTACAGAAAAAGAGCAAGAGAAACACCCAAAACAGAGCTAACCTCAAAATGCTTCACCGATCTGGCAGTAAACCCTGTAGACAAATAATTTGGGACATGGTACACGTTTTAACTTCTCTTGTTTTTCATTTCCAATAATATAATATTAGTGCGAGTTGTCTTACCATTTTGTTTGAACTAATAATAGTCACTTGCCTATGTTGAAACAGGGAGGAAAGGAAAACAAGCCACCGAGTATGGATAAACTATTTTCAGAGACACACAAGAAGGGTACAGACTTCCCTGATTCTACAACCTCAGCCAAACATGTAAGACTTAATTTAACGTTCATAACTTTCATAATGAACAGCAACGTGTACAATTCCTACTTAGAGATAGAAGTTTATGCAAATAACTTACTATTGGCACTTCAGGCACAAATTAAGACCATAGTTCAGTTGAATCCTGGTCTTTCAAATAATGAAGTCATGCGGAAATGTAACACATCTAAGCAGCGTGATCGTGTAGTTGGCTTTGCTGATGGAATTAGAGCAAGGGATTTGCGAGGACCAGCATTAAGTAAGGCTGAATTAGTTTCTCAACTTCAAGCTTCTGAGCAAGCAAAACAAGTACTCGAAGAAAAGGTCAATGGCATGGCGCAAGAAGTATCAGAAATTAAGTGTCTTCTATCTGGTAGATCTCTAACTGATAGTTCTCATGAACGCCAACATGATCAAGTAAGTTGTTCTCACACATTGGTTTTATTTGTCATTATACCTTGATGCCATTTATTTACATGGACTGACTTTCATAAACTAATCAACATTTTGTAGGACTGATGGTCCACCAGATATATATATATATAAGCATAAGGAGGCATTGTAATCGCAGGTGAAGGATGATATCCATTCAAACAACGATGGTGTCCCTCTATTGAAGACAAATAAATATTATCTTTTCTAGTAGTCTTGTTTTCCATATAGATACGATCAAGTAAATTGGTGATATAAGGAGTCTTTTTGACTCAAATTTGTTACAAGATATTTTAATTTCAGAATTGTATGTCAGAATATTGGTACTTCTATTAATAAAAGAGGCTATGTTCCTTTCAATTAAGATTCTTTTGTTTCTATATTAATGTGGATGTTAATATTGAAATGTTGGATGCTGCGTAAAGTGATTGTTGAAGGAATGTTATAATATAAGTGGTTCTGAAGGATATGGAAGTGTGAAGAGAGTGGTCGGTAATGATACTTTGTCCAGCATGGTAACATTATTAGCGATGACAAAAGTGGTCGTTATTGCCTTGGGATCCACACACCATCCCACCATTATTAGCGACGACAAAAGTGGTCGTTATTGCCTTGGGATCGACAACGACAGACCATCCCGTCGTTATAAGAATAACGACCACGAAAGGTACGTGGTCGTTATACTTTTAACGATGGAGCCTACTACGACCAGCAGATTGTGGTCGTTATTAACCTTTAACGACCACAATCCAACCTTTAACGGCCACATATACCGTCGTTAAAAACCATTTTCCTAGTAGTGGGCCTCCCGACAGGCTTAAATTTCCTGAAGTTCACTCTGGTTTTTTCTTGTTGCCACCATCCATGGTTAGGTTCTCTCATTCCATAATAAACAATTATAATTGTGGTCTCAGCTGGAATGCTGAACTAAACCATGCAGTGTACTGACCAGCTGAAATTCTTGTGCATTCCACTAAATTTAAGGACCGCTATTTGCAGAAATAAGCAGACCACAATGCCTCTTGTCCGCGCACCTGTCCAAAAAACCGCCGTGAAACCGTGCTAGCTAGTCCTCGGTCCATGGATGAACTGGTAGAAAGTGCATTCCGGACTAGGATGCAGTTGTTTTCGCTCGTCCCTGCACTACAATCAGGAAGTAAAATGTGAGAATCAGCTTCTTTTAGATTATGTTGGTCATTCTACCTAGTTACTACCAATGTAGGAATACCTGGAACACTGGTGGTTAGAGGACGACAGCTAGGAATAGCCATCTCATTTTGTGCAACTATACTAAAACTGAGGTGTGTACTTTTGATTGCGCAGACAAGAAATGATATGGAGACAGACATCCCTGTTTGCGCAAATACGAAATACGGTTATTTAAATAGTGACAAATATTTGCAGTGGCGTATGATTAATAGCAGCATCTATTTTATAATAATTGGCACTAGATTGACAGTATGAAAGTGCCCTTAAGTAAGTAGCATCACATCACATCAACACTGCCACTAGATTAACATGCAGAACAATAGCATTAGTATTACTGTCATGAGAGTAGCACATGGTCAGTAAATGTGCAATCAAATTTGGGCAGTTCCACTGGGATGAGGCAATGTTAGCGGTGTGAGATTTAAGTGTAACTGCAAAAACACAATTCATGGGAAATAAAGAAAGACGGAAGCACTTCATAAAATGGTGGTGGCATTGCTTCAATTTATCGACAGCACTAGACCATTACTTATAGTGACATTAGGTGACATTACTTAATGCTTCATGTGATTTTACATTAACGGTAGCGATATGGGCGTAGGGACAGCAGGGGCATAAAGTGGTGAGGCAGATGTGGTTTCCGAGAGCGGCAAACACTCTGGCAGCATGTCTGCATTTGTCCCATTTTTATCTCCTCGGTGACATTTTCCTATGTGAGCACAGGAAATCTAGACCTGCTCATTCTCATTTGTGTTGTCCCCAAACACCCGTCATTTTCTTTCCTTTTTCAACCAAGAGACAGGTCCACTTGCCCCCACCCTTCGCCATCCACCATGCTTCCTTCGCCTTTTCAACCAAGAGACCGGTTGGGTAGCCAGTATCTACTACTTTCCCCTGTTTCCTCTTAGAACCAAGTCCTAGATTCATGCTACAGCTTTCCCACTTTCTTCCCTATTTGAACCAACTCTTAGAGTTGACTGTATGAACTAGCTTTACCTCCAATAATAGTAAAAGTCTAGGTGGCTTTGGAACAGCGGACGGAAGTAGAAAAAGATCCACACGAAGCCAAGTGGGGTGCTTGGGCAGTAGAGCAAGGCAGGTTTCGAAGGAATATATACCTGAGGGTCATCGGCATGTGGCAAAGACGGCGTCGGGAGGCTGCATCTTGGCCACAATACCATAGGAAGGAGGAAGGGGTTGGAGGCCCTCTTGAGCCGATGCTCTCTTGGAGAGAACGACACGACCGCCGATCGGGATGCGCGGGAAGCCGTTGGTCTCCTCCCTCGCTGCCGATGACAGCATGAACGATGCACCTACACCCCTGCCCCGGTCGAGGTTGTCTGGCCAGATCTGTGACCTGCCATGAGCAGAGAGAGAGTGTGGCCACCTATGTCTTGCTTAGATCTGTAGAGTGAAAGAGAGGATCCCAAGTAAAGCAAGCTCTAACGCTCCTGCTTATATATATAGTGGAGTGATTTGTTATACCAGCTTCAAAAAATGCGCTCCTACGTGTACCTGTGAGTGGGTGTGAGAGAACTAGTGCGTGTGTGCACCGCTTCTCTTCGTGAGAGTACAATATACTATGCCCAAAGAACGTTCGCCACAAGAGTAATAGTATAAGTGTGTGACGTGTGAGCTAAAATAAAATGTGCGCGACGTCTTTTGTTTTTTAGAAGTTCTGAGGGTAGGATGTGAAGAGCACATATGTATGTGGCGTCTACCTGCAGATAGACGGTGGGTGCGAGAGGACTCCAGAGAGTCGTGAATCGTGAGGGTGCGTGTTTGTGTGTGAGAGAGAGGGGGAAGGTATCAATGCAATGCATAATGTCTGTAAATCATTATCCGACAAACATTCTCCACAAGCCTTTTCCTTACGAACACCATAAGAACTGTTAGATCGGCATCCGATAGTGTCAGTTTTTCCATGTCATTTAACAGAACAACCACTCCTCCTACACACAAATCTTCCACGTGAGTGTTAGAAATTGCCGTATGCTCCCTCCGTTCGAAAGTGCAGTGCATATAGCTTTATTGAAAATTCGGAGCTCGCAAACTTTTACCGAGTTTTCATGTACCAAATTGCACATATAGAATACCCAGTATATATCATTTCATTCATCTTCGAGAGGTAACTATAAAGATGGCGGAGGAGTCTACAAAGAAAGACCATCGTATCACCTGTAGCAATTTCAACCATCCTTTGGTGTGGAGGAATATCATAGGAACTCTATATGATATGATTTTTATAGGATTTTTCCTTTAGAGCCAATGGTTCATAGGAATAGATTCATATACTCCACATTTCAAAGGAAATAAACATGATATCATTTTTATAGCTTTAGAGTCACTTGGTTCATATGAATGGATTCCTATACTCCCATAATTTCAAATGAAAATAAACATTAGCATATATTCAATATAAAAGCTCCTATGATGTGAACCAAATAACATCTCTTTTCTAATCCCTCCTCATAGGAATTGAGATACATGTCATCTCTAGATTTAGTAGAAAAGTTCCTATGATGTGAACCAAATGACATATCTTTTTCAATCCCTACTCATAGGAATTGAGATACTTCATGTCATATATTTCCCTACAACTTCCATGTATACATCTTCTATTTCTAAATAGCTAGTACAACCCACTAGTGACTTTTTTCCAAGACATGCAACTATGGCACAAGAACTATATAGTGTGCGAATAACTTTGAAAGATGGTCGCTGGATGAAGCTAATCCCACAGTGCAGAGATGGCAAATCCGAGCACTACTGGTCGTTGGATATCATCAACATTCCACCAGATTCTGCCACATTTACAATTTAGAAGACTCCATGGTTGAACTTAAGCATAATGCACAAACCTCAAAACACAAGCACTTCTCTTATGTTCTAGAATCTTCCGTATCATAATTGCCCAATTTTTTTCTAAATGAATTTCCATTATTTGTATTTACTTTATGCTTTACAATGCACAACCCCATGAATCTTAACATTTTTATAAAACTAATTGATTTTGAATGAGATGAACTATAAGAACTAAACGAACATCTACATCATGCATATATGACTCAAAGCTTTACATGCTATAGTATGTATTTATTCATAATTTGGTTTCCAAATCTCATGTGTACAATGCATGTGTAACTTACTAGTTTTGAGTAGAGTAGCCATTTTCACGTGGCCGCGGGTATATCAAAATGCAGGGCCCATGCATCATTTCCTTTCGGTCGAACCTACGTCCACAATTTTGTGTACGTATATCTCCACTGGTCCCCGAACCCAAAATGCTGCCTCATTCCCATAAAACCAAGCGGCCCACACATATTTAAGGCGTCGACTCGAACTCAATCCCTCTCCCATTTACTATGGCGCGGCCCCGCACGCCGTAGTACTCCTACAAACCCTACCGCCGCATGCATCATTGGTTTTCTTCAAGAGGATGAGGGAGAAGCCGATTTGTAGTGAAGGCGCTTTCAAAAAAAGGATTTGTAGTGGAGACCCCTACCGTAGGATGCCCTAGGTAGCTACCGCATGCATCATTGGTTTTCTCTTTTCTTTATGCTCTTGTGCCCTAGAGTGAAATGATGGTTGCTTCGTCCGTCCAGCTTAATGCAGGAAAGGTGGGGCTTTGTGATTTGACCCATCATCGCTCATTTTCTACTACTGCGGCGCTACGATCGGGGTGCCTCCAATTCCAACCGCTGCTCCAAACTGTAATTTGGTGCATCGCACGTGGAACAAGACGGTGGATGAGCCACATGTCAGCCAAAGGGGTCCTATTAAGTGTGTCACCATTTCGTGTGCGGACTGACCCTGCATGAGTTGCTACGCCAACATGACAGGAGCAGCTTACCACTTGGTTTTGCTCCTTGGTGAATCCTGAATATATTCATCTAAAAATATACATACTGTACTACCCTCTCCATCTCGGTTTTCTTTAGGCATCTCAGTTTATAGGGTGTGCACGTAGTTCTAGGTCATCCATTTGACTAACTAAATATGAGTTACTATGTCACAAAAAGTATATCATTGGATTCTTAAGCGGATGTAGTTTCTAAACATATACTGTTCATCACATATATAGCTAGCTAAATTCTCAACCTAGAACAACATGCATGCCATGTAAACCGATACGGAGGAACTAGTAAAAATGAGGTGATTTTACCGAGCGATCGGCGGGGCAGCATGGCCTGTCATGCGGTCCCACGTGTCATGATGTACCAAGCCGATATGTGTGTCCCTCATGAGGAAGAAGCAATACTACATGGTTTGAGATGATAACGAACCGAAGTGTGAAATAATGGTTGCTTCGTCTATTTGGGAAGGTGCGGCATTGTGATTTGACGTATCATTGCTCATTACTACTACTGGGCGGTACGACTGGGGTGCGTCCCCCCTGCTGTTATGCACTGTTATTTGGTGCTTGACACGTCGACCCAGTTGCTATATGTCCCACATGTCGGCGAGAGGAAGTACAGAATTCATGAAAGCGACCGTCGATGAAGGAGTACAAGACACGGCTTGGTTTTTGCTGGTTGGCGCGATCTATCGATACAAACCCGGACTAAAAAAGGCGAGGGCGGGTCTTTTCCCGCGCGGCAGGCAGGGGAGTTTGGCATAGTCTGTTCGAGGCAAGGAGGCAGGAAGGGAAACAAGCAAATAAAGGTTGAGCGACTTAGTTTTGGGAAAATCTGATTTTACGGAGTACGTACCCACTAGGGTTTATAGGGCTCATCTAAAAAATTCGTTAATTCTACTATTAGTTAGTACCATCACATGTTGGATTTCGAGGTGCATTAAAATCACCCGATGCAAGAAGTGTCAAGAGAAAACTCACCCATGCATGTAGAAGTTCATGGAAATTTAGTGGTCATGCATGCATTCGTTGTAATTAATGCCTCAGTAAACATAACTTCTTGATAAAAATGAGCGTACTAATTACTTGTGCAAACTACGAAATTAATTCCATCACTCACTGTCTACCTTGGTTGGAGAGATTTTGAAATTGAGCCATAAACTGGAAAGGAGGGAGTAGTAACTTTTGTCTCAATTACTATTTGTGGCCTTATATAGATGCAAAATGTATTTTTTATAGTGGCCTTGTATAAGTAAATGGAGGGAGTACTAAAGGACATATATATTCCAAACAATATGATAATCTCTCTAACCAAGGTAGGGACGAGGAGTAAATGGAGGGAGTAGTAAAATTTTCTCCTCGTCCTGCGAGCTACCACGCACGTGGGCGAGGGCGCAGGTGTCGGTGTCAAAACTGGCGGATCTCGGGTAGGGGGTCCCGAACTCCGCGACTAAGACTAATGGTAACAGGAGGCAGGGGACACGATGTTTACCCAGGTTCGGGTCCTCTATATGGAGGTAATACCCTACTTCCTACTTGATTGATCTTGATGATATGAGTATTACAAGAGTTGATCTACCACGAGATCGTAGAGGCTAAGCCCTAGAAGCTAGCCTATGATTATGATTGTTGTTCTTGTCCTACAGAGTAAACCCTCTGGTTTATATAGACACTGGAGGGGGCTAGGGTTACACAGAGTCGGTTACAGAGAAGGGAATCTACATATCCGAATTGCCAAGCTTGCCTTCCACGCAAAGGAGAGTCCCGCCCGAACATGGGACAAAGTCTTCTTTCTTGTATCTTCATAGTCCAACAGTCCGACATAGGTATATAGTCCGGCTGTCCGAGGACCCCCTAATCCAGGACTCCCTCAGCGAGCGTAAGGCGTACAATACTAATAAGCAACTTTCACCTCATCCAGCGAGCCACCACGCCCGTGGGTGGGGAATATGGAGTACTAAGCTAGCTTATCCTCGTTCTGCAAGTTGACGGGACACATCAAAAGTACTCGAGTGTATACAACCTTTTCTCTAAGGTAGGCCCCATATGGTTTGCCTCTTTTTTAACATAACGCACCAAGTCGCAATTTGTTTGTTCACCCGTGGTAGACGATCCTCCCTCCATCAAGTGGACAACCAATACACATGTCAAATTACCATGTAGGCTGCCTTTTCATACAGAAATGAGCTCCACCGTGTACCCGCGCAGGTGTGGTTGGGAAAGAGACGGGAGTATGTTCGCCGTCCGTGCACCTCTTCTCTTCGTGCACGTCCCCCACCTACGTGGGTGTGTGTGAGAGAGATACAAATCTAGACACAATGCGTCGTCCATCCCCATGCCTCTGCCCAGTCCGACCACCAGTCAGCACCACACCCCACTCCTCCTCATCTTATATCTCATCTTTCTCCCTCCATTTTTATATACAAGGACACTATCAAAATTACAATTTGCAGATACAAGGCCACTACCACTAATCGATGCAATATTAATCGTGTTTGCCTCGTAGTACTAGCAAAGGAGGACATTAATTATTCCTTGCATGCATGCGGGAGTGTCAGCATTGGCTTGATGTGCACGAAAGAGAAGATTACACATTAATTTACACGGCAAACAAGGAAACAAGGTGGCTTACAACATTGACTTAGAAGACAATAATTTTTTCCTTGGTACCTGTAATATGGGTTTGTGGCCTTGTATACAAAAATGGAGTCTGATAAAATTCTTGAGATATCATTAGTTTTTACAAATGGGATTACTCCTGCATGGGTAAATCACAACATGTGTTTTGTAAAAAACAATGCATCTCGATGTTCCGTGCAATGCACGGGCATCATGCTAGTCCATGAAAACAACACATGGAAAAATTTCACGGCGAACGAGGGATTTGAATCTGTTGGGAGGGGCTGTTTGGATCTTGCTCGGGGTAGCCAAAATATTGGCGACCCTTTTGTCCACCGGTGCCTTTGCCACCAATGAAAGAGGAATGGCTCGGGTTCTCATGCATCCTCCAGTGCGCACGTTGGAGACGAGCTCGCACGAGCTGTGTTTTTTGTCCCACCACGCCGCTCGAGCCGCCCGCAGACCGACTGGCGACCCGCAAATTACGCCATCCAACCGTAGCCGCACACATTATGACAGCAACTCAACCAACAGGATGAAATTCATGCAAACACGGCAATATTTCATATAAACAATGACGGAAATCATATAAAATACTGGATTTTCATACAAACATGACGGATTTCACTACATTCCAATGAACTACGCGGTGCTAGTTCTGGACAGCACAAGTATATAATACATGGCCCAAATGGTCGCCCACCGATCCATTTGTGTTCCTCATGTCCGGCATCGCGATAATCGGACTACCGGGAACCCCGGAGGTATATGCTTCAGCGCAAAGGACAACTCGCTTCCCCACTGCCCAACTGATATCATTGGCCGATGCCAAACATGATGGTGGAAGGGGGCTTCCCCGCTTCCGTGGTGCCCATGCGGGGTCGTCGAAGGTCCTCGCAACAAAAGGATCTGTCAAGACACCTGTTGTGTACGCCGGTGTTGCCTCCGCAGTGGCCTTCATGGGACCCAAGCGGCGGCCGCCTCCCATGTTCTACTTCTCCTCGATGATGGCGGCGGACGCGGAGGCGCTGGCCACCGACTCGTCCCACTCCGTGCACCCGGCTTCTGTCACTGCTTGCATGGCACGACTGCTAGCATGGGAGTCTCGGCCAGAGAAACGGGAGACGCGGTCGCAGACACGGGAGGCGCGGTATGAGGCAGCGGCGTGGATGGCAGCAACGACGCCCGTGCGCTGCTCCTCATCGAGTTGGCCTGGAGCGGCGAGTTGCTAAACTGCGCGCCGCCTTGGGGCGACAACAGGCTCCATCGGGCGAGGGGAGGCAGGTGGATCAGCGTGCTACATAGCTCATATCCAGCATGCTCGGCGGGCCACCCAGCCGGCTTGGATGCGGGATAACTACTCTTCGTAAGCCATTATAACAGTGGACAAAATGGTGAAGGAGGAGATAGGGGAGCGGCGGAGGTGTGTGATTCTTGGCTGGCGTTTGGCCTCCTTTAAATAGAAGGCGCGCAGGAGGAGCTCGACCGGCGTTGCATTTAATGTCGGCCTGGTCATGAACGGACGTGTGTCCAGAGTGGGTTTCTCGGCTTCCACACGGGCGGGTTTCATGGAGGCATTTGAATGCGGCAACGAGGCTTGTTCAGCCGGGCATGCAAGAAGTGGTGCCCTCGACTCTGACGTACGACACCGCGCTGTTCTTCCACTAACGTGTGGGCTCTTTGGGTACATGGCCTGCATGTCATTGACCAAACACAGGCAGCGCATAGCAAAGGAACTTTTGGTGGGCCAGGGCGGTCAGAAGCGGGCATTTCATAAACCGATGATGGTTCATTGAGTGTGACATCATCTATTTCATATAAATAAGCCTACTATGTTGATAGCCCGTTCGATACTTGTGATTCATAAAGACCGCTGCAAACATCAATGTTCTATTTATCACAGATAAGATTGATTAATACCCGTAACAATCCATGTCCTTGACAAAGGTGCATGCACGTATAGGTTGAGCGTGTGTCTTGCGTCGTGTGTTGTGTGCATGTAGGTGTGCGAGTGTTGCCTGTGTGCAAGGGTGCGTTTCAGTGTTGCATGCATGTGTCCGTACGTGCATGTGTTCGTGAGTGCATGTGTATGTGTCAGTGTTGCACGCCTGCAAGCGTGCGTGTGTTCGTTATGTGTACGTGTCAGTGTTGCATGCCTGCATGCATGTGTGTGTTCGTGCGAGTGTTGCGTACGTGCATGTGTACATGCGGGGTGAGGCTACACGTCAGTCGACTGACTTTTTAATCTTTGCTCATTAGATTTTCCAGCCATTGGATACGAAATCAAGGGCCTGCAGTTTATCTTCAAACTCCACCCCCTGAGCTGCCAGCCACCACCGGCCGAACCGCCAGACCGCGCTATCACACCGCCCCGCCCACCCCGAAACCACTCCCCACCGCCGCATCGGCCATCCCTCTAGCCCTCCCCCCCCCCCCCCCCCCCCACCCCGACATTTTTCTCCGGCGATCCCCACACCACCGCCCAATCACCGTGCCCCCATCACCGGTGACTGCCATCCAGAGGTCTCACGACTTAGAATACCCACATACCACTAATTTAATACCATTTCTGTCCTTCATATACGCGCTGACGGGTGGGACCTATGGTAATGTGCGCTGCTGAATGTGGAACGTTTGACTGGTCAATTTATCGTGCCATCAACAAATTACGGAGCTGTATGGTGAGCCAGTGACCGTATGATCACCCTAAAATGTATTTTATTAACACAGCACAGACTCAAACTACCGTTTCTTTCTTTCATATACGGGCTGACAGGTGGGCCCCATGGTTACGCGCCCCGACGGTGCAACACTAGTTGCACCACATGGAACGTTTGACTAGTCAATTGATTGTGACATCAACAAAATATGGAGTTGTACAGGTGAGCCAGTGATCGTATAATCATGACATGTATTTTTTTAACACGGTGCAAACGCAAGGGCTCATATATACGCGCAAGCACTCACCGCTATAAGCACACATACGTAGACCCTACCCCTATGAGAACCTTCGAGAGAGTGAGCCAGCATATGACTTGTGATTTTATGAAGTCACCATAGGTGCCTCATAGTTGAGTGGAACGCCTCCTCCCACTGAACGAACGTCGCTGGAAAATACTGAAATTAACCCAGGATAAATGCAAGCACCAGGACTTTAACCCTGGTGGGCTTGAGAAACCACTGTCCTCCTAACCATCCAACCACATGTTGGTTAGCATGACAAAATGTATGTGGTGACCATGATGAGCTTATTCTAAAGTCCAATGACCATATCATGCTTTCTCTTCAAATACAATGACCGTAAGTGTCATCAACAAAATACGGAGCACGCATCAAATGCAAAGTCCGTTGGTGTCATCAAGAAAATACGGAGACGTATCATGAGCTAGATACCGTATGATCACCATGAGAATTTATACGGTGACCGTAATGAGCATATTCTGAAGTCCAGTGACTGTATAGTGCTTTAGCTTGAAATACAGTGACTGTAACGCGTGAATGTGTTGTGGGCATGATACTTTTAGAGGGCCGAGAGATAGTTTGTGTGCGTACGTGAAAGTGGTGTAGAAAGAGGGGGTGTAAGGTGGAGACAAGGAGAGATATGCCCTTCGTTTCTCTTTCCCGTGACTAATATTTTAGGAGAATATATAAACATTCACAATGCAGAACAAATATCTTTGGATGCACCATGCAATTAACTTTCATGCATAAATTGTACTATTGTATATGCTTATTTTCTTAGTGGCCGATTGCGTGTGTGGTGTGGTGGGCACATCATTTCTAGTTGTGGTGGGTCAACATGAGGACTCATGGGTCGGTTCCATCCTGCGCCACATAGGTTGGACCGAGACGCATTATACGAATACCCATGTGGAGGACTCGGCGTACAACATGAAGCTACCAGAGTTGTGGAGGACTCTATCCCCACTCGTGATAAGCCGACTATATATGATTTGTTACCCTAGACCCCGATTATGTTATAGAAGCTTGGGGGCTAGTTCGTCGATTGTATACACACACGCACAATGACTGGTATTCATGTGTACTTTGTACACACCCCTATCATTAATATACAGTACCAAGAGTAGGCTTTTTCCTCAACTGCAAGGGTCCAAACTAGGGTAAAACTTTGCCTCGTATTACCATCAAGCCAAACAGTCAGGTATATCCTACTGAATGATATGATGGAATCATATCTGCCAACTACTAAGAGAGAGGTGTGTCTAGGGGGGTCGAGGGCAATGTGTGCGAGAGAGGCCAAAAGATAATGTGCGTGCGGGAGACACGTAGGCACATATATGTGCATATAGAGGGCTAGTAGAGACCGTGCATGTGTATATATGCATGCGAGAGAAATAGTGTTTTCCAACTAAGATTAGTGAAAAGAGTGGTACATAGTAGTCAGAAAGAGAGAGAGAGAGAGAGAGAGAGAGAGAGAGAGAGGGGGAGAGAGAGAGAGAGAGCATGTGTGTGAGACACCCCGACCCCGGGAGAGATTGTGAGCATGTGTGAAAGAGAAATGTAGATGCATATAAAGTGTGTGCACTTCTGCGTTAGATAGGGAGATATATAGCGCGTTTGTGAGAATGGGCCAAGGCATAGTGCATCTACATGTAAAAGGCGGTTCTACGCATTAAATTAAAATATAAATGGCATTATTATTTTTGGATGAGATCATGAATTTTGCAAATTGCATATGGATGAAAATCGGTCTATCAGACACCCATACTATATTGAATTCTAGCATGTGCATGTATTTATTTCATATTATCAATCCATAGAGTGAAAGCGGTTTGAAATACAGGCAATGGATTTCTTTTGCAATTCATATATAAACATTAATTAGTGCACTCCATGTTGTTAGTGTGAAGAACTTTATACATTTGTCACTTGCATGGATACATTCCAAATTGCTAGCTACGAAATAGAATACATGTTGAATTCAACATAAAGGGGATTTCGAAGATTCGAATTCATAGGAAGTGCATTCATCTATTTGGACCCGACATAATGGCATTTCTAAATCAGATCTAAAAGGGGGCATCAATCTTTGTTGTGCGTTTGAACATGCTATATATTCATACACATATCTAACTTTTTTTTTGCAACCAAGGAGATTATATCTGGAACCATGCATGAACTGAGGTAAGTTGCATATTTTTTAACATATACTTGTGTGTAATGTATATTCAAATGTACCCCCTCCATTCCAAAATAATCGTAGCTTTAGGATTTTCAAGAGTAAAGATTTGTGAAGTTTGACAAATCCTGAAAGTTCAATTCAAGAGAACCGAAAACGTTAATGCTTTTGCTCCCAAATATTGAACGAAACGCCAAATAAGCCTCTAGTCACCCGAAACCGCGCGAGACTAATGTTTGGTGGTAGGGAATTACTGTCCTGACTCTGGACCGTGTAGCCTATCGGCCTGATGTCCAAAGGTCTAAACCGGGGTAGGTTTGTAACTTCACCAAGACGCCAGTCTCAACCGCCTCTGTGAAGCATTCATACGTAGTGGGCGCCTAAACACTCATGCGCTCCGACGAAATCTATCCCGCCCACATTTGGGACACCTGAGATTACTGTCCTAACCCCAACCCGCAATATGTCCGAAATTTTAGATGGGGGCAAAGTTTGTAACTTTCCCCAAATTTCAAACAAGCACGTCCCAAACCGAAACATTGTTCCCCCTTAGTATCCCCCTCCCTCCGTTCCCCCATCCATACTCCGTGGGCGCTAAAATGCCCTCTCCACCCGCTGTGAAACCCCTGCCTCCTCCGTCGTCCACCCCATAGCACCCAATCCACCGCCGCCCTCCTCCATCATGCCGGAGCCGATACCCCAAAGTCGTCGTCCAACGCAACCGCAACCAAAATGCCCTCAAGGACTTAGCAGCTGAAGCTGAGGTAGAGCTGCCTCCACGATGCCGATGCCGACGTGCGCCGTACCAGAACCACTTCGACCACACCGTCCCGCGCCTCACCGCTGCCGCTCCACTATCGCAACCGTCCACCGCACCAGAGCTATTCCCGCTATGCTGTCGTTCGCCGCCTCGGATCTTGTTCCCCGCCACCCACAGACGGCCACCGCACCACACTCAACAACTTGGCCATGGGTTCGTCCAAGGCTCCACCATCCTCCACAACTTCTTGTTTCTTCCAGTGAACCAGAAGAAGATCGTTGGAAAGACAGAAGGAGGACAAAGCACTGCCAGCAGAAAGAGGTACTCCTCTTCCCTTATTCGTGTAAATCTTACTTCTCTGCTCACACCGTATTCATCCCACGAAAGAAACTAGTTGAGCACTTCTTGCTGCATCTTCTTCATGATACTAAATGCACAAGGTTTCCTCCCTTTACTATTTCACCTTTGCTAGAGGTCAGTAGCCCTCCTGGATTTCAATTCAGGGTTAGTCGAACCGCAATTAAAAGAAGCAGCACCCGCTTAGGCGCGCGGAGCACCTACTCCGCCTGTCCGCCGGGGAAGCGGTGCATCGGTGTCTATCATAGGGGTGTGGGGAGCAGGAGCTGCTTGTGCCCGATCTGGAGGTCGGCGGGGCTTGAATGGATGGCCAGGGGCGGTGCCAAGCACGGCGGTGCGGTGAGGTCGAGGGGAGGGCGGAGGCAGGGGACTGGGCCGGTGGTCGCTGGCATTTCGAGGAAGATCGTCAACACTGACTGGCTGGAGGTAGATGAAGGCCATCTGCCCATTCTTTGTACATCAGACAGTGCAGAAAAAATGGACTGACCTATTTGTTTTCAATCGACTGTTATTTTTATAGAATCCTGTAGTAGTTTAGTGTGCCATGCATGTTGTAGAGCTATCATATGTCTCCGGTCATTTATTTCTTACCGACCTGCTATCTGCTACCTTTACACTTTACTAAATGCACACATTTCACCCATACTCACACTATTGTTTTTTTATGCATGGGTATTTCCGACTCTGACGCAGTGTTGATGAATGCAAAAAAGAAAAGACAAAAGTCGCTCCAGTGTAATTCAAAGATAAGCACTAAGCGTTTCAGCGCTCTAAAGGGTGCAGTGTCAGCAGTTGGACACAGTAAACGTAGCTCTGCAGTTGATGATCTCAATTGCCACACACAACCATCCCAGGTGCTTGCTTTAACTTCGTGTTGTCAAATGTGGTTGCATGTTGCATATGGTGTCTAGCTTGTATTGCTTCCAATTTGGTTAAATTGCGTCTGTTTACTTTACACATACCTTTGATAATGACATGCCTTCCTGTTTTTGATACATACTACATATGTCTATTAACCATGTTCGTACATCAAACTAATGCTCTTTTGTATCCCTCATCAATCACTTATGATGAGACAGTCACCCCAGTGGGTTACTATGAGACACGCTACTCGTTTAAAGAGTGCAGTGTCATCCTCCCCACATGATTCTCAAGAAACAACAAGGCTAAATGAAGATAGTCAACGTAGCTCTCTAGTTGATGACCGCAATTCCCCCCACACCACCATCGCAGGTGCTTGCTCTTACTTGGCAGTGTTATATGTGGTTGCATGTTGCATATGGTGTCTACCTTGTAATGCTTCTAATTAGGTTAAATTGCATCTGCTTAGTTAACACATTATACCTGTGAATATGACATGCCTTCCTGTTTTTGGTACATACTATGTCTTTCTATTAACCATGTTCTTACATCAAACAACATGCAACCAGATATCACACTGCCATGTTAGTGCAAGTTCTACAGCCAAAGGTGCTTGCTCTAACATGGCAGTGTGATATCTGGTTGCATGTTGCATATGGTGCCTAGCTTGTATAGCTCCTAATTTCACTAGTGCAGAACCGGGCTATAGCCCCGATTCGTAAGGGGCTTTAGTGCCGGTTCTGCAACTGGCACTAAAGGGTGGGGACTAAAGGTCACCCTTTAGTACCGGTTCAGCACGAACCGCCACTAAAGGGCAACCACGTGGCACGAGCCGGGGCCGGGTGGCGGGAGACCTTTAGTACCGGTTGGTAACACCAACCGGTACTAAATGTTTGGTTTTATTATTTACTTTTCCTTTGATTTTGTATTTTCCATTTAATTCTTTTTCGTTTGCTGGTATTTTACAACACTACATATTGTACACGTTATGCATATATATAAATAGAATTTCTCGTAGAACCGAATATATATATATAGGTAAAATAGATGGGACGCCTAGGTGCCCGGGCACCTTGATTGTTTTAGGTAAGTATCGCTGCATAATGATTATTTGATTTCTTTCCTAACTATTTTTCATGCAAGGCTTTCCATGCTTACATTTTGTTTCCATTTTTAACTACTAGGCATGCAAGACTTGCCATACAATAGATCGTATTAATGTTTGATTTTTTCTAAACTACTGTGTGTATCCAATACACGTATTTTTGTCTCCTAACTATCTAATACTTACTAACGAAATTATGTACATAAGCGGGTATTATATACCTAGTAAATTATTTTATAAACTACTATGTTCTTTTTTTGTTTCCTAACAATTCAATATGAGTATCTAATATGCGGGTATGTATATATCCAATAAATCATTCTAGGTTCTAGCTAGTAACTAAATTATATACATACACGGGTATGCATATACCTACTAACAAAATTATATACATGCGTGGGTATGCATATACCTACTAAAAATATTATTTAGATACGCGGGTATGCATATACCAAGTAACGAAATTATGTATATATGCGGGTACCATGCAAAAAAAGTATATGTACGAGTATGTGTATACCCAATTATGTGGTGTGTATGTGTATGCCTACTACTGAAATGACGTAAAATACACGAGTATTTACATACCTAGTTACTTATTCTACGGAACAATAAGTGTTAATTTTTATACAGTATGGTATTTTAATCTCCTTCCTTTTCTATGAGGTGACATGCATGCATGGGATGGTTAAAGAATTAAAGCCTGCCAAATTAACTAGTAATTAAGGCATTTACATTTGTTGCCAAATCAGCCCCTGAACACCATCCAATGACGGAGAGCCAAGGTGCCTGGGCACCTAGGTGTCCCAAATTGGCCATGACTGACCCATCCCAAATTGGCGTCCCAAAATTGACTGTCACCCTCGCCCCCTATAAGGAGCGACGCGTCCATGACTGACCCAGCCCCAATCCAACCCGCTTCCTACCGCCGGAGGCAGCCGTCGCGGCAGCCAGAGCGAGGGAGCCCGCGGTGTCGTGACCCGCCAACGGCGAGTTTGCACCACCGGCCCCTGATCTAAAGCCACCACTCCCCCCGACGCCCCGCTATCTAGCCATGCCGCCAGCCCCACCGCCCCCACCATCGGTCGCCTCGTCTGGCGCCGGAGCATCCCCGTGCTCCTCCCCGCCGCCGGGCGGCGGAGCCTTCCCGCGCGCTTCCCCGCCGCCGGGCTCCGGAGCCTCCCCGCACGCCTCCCTCCGTCTCGTGCAGGAGCCTCCCCACTGGCCTACCCGCCGCCTGGTGCAGGAGCTTCCGGCGCGCCTCCCCGCCGTCGGGCGCCACCCCTCGACGGACCTCGTCGACAGAGCTCCACCACAAGCACGGTCGTCTCCCCAACAACAATGGCTCCGCCTTCCAAGTTGTTGCCAATACGCCGCCAACGAAACGAAGATGGAGTCACATCCAACAAGATGCAGGTGATGAATCCTTCCCACACAAATTACTAGTAACACAAGTTTTTGAGATCTGGATTTGAATGAACATATGTACCACGTTTCTGTCAATTTATCAGTTCATCAGTTTATCTGTGCTTGTATGCTCTGCCTACATGTTACACTATTAGGTTCATGAGTACGAAATTGTGTGCTGCATCAGTACATTGCAAATGCTAGCATCAGTTCATTGACACCCCTGACATTTGATGCACGATTGGCATGTCGAGATTACTGTCAGTACGTCTAATATGCTAGCTTCAGTTCAAGTAAAAAAACTTAAACTTGTGCATCAGTCCAAGTAGATAGTACTAAGGTTCAGCTACCACTGAAAAGTTGTATGTTGTTATTTCTAAGAGTACAAGTCATCTAGTTGCGTCAGTTCGAACAAGTAAAAAAACTGTTACTGGAAAAATTATAAAGTTGTTACACAGTAAGTTCAATGATACATAAATTGGCAGTACTTGTAATGTAGATGCATTGATGCATGATTAGCATGTCGAGGTTACTGTCAGTGCATCTAATATGCTATCTTTAGTTCAAGTTAAAAAAACTTAAACTTGTGCATCAGTCCAGGTAGATAGTGACAAGAGAGTGCCACAGTTACATAGTAAGTTCAATGATACATAAACTAGGAGTACTTCTAGTGTAGTTGCATAAGTTATAGAAGAACATAAGAGAAGTCATGCATGAGTTTAATGTCCAGTTTACAAAACAGTGCTAAAAAAACAGTACATCAGTACATCCGTGTTTGAACATGAACGTTCATCAGTTCGACTGAAAACGAAACCAGATTAATCCCAAAAACTTTTGAATGTTGTTTGCAGAAGCATGAAAGGCGGCGCACGCAGCAAGCATTTCATGAGCGAAACAGATATGGGGCACCACCTGGTTGGGTAACAACAGAAATACCGCCTGGATATTTCAACAGTATAGGCGGATTTGAAGATACACCGCAATCATCAGAAGCACGGACAGGTCCTTCTATACAGCAAACAGCAATGTCTGGGAATGCAAGCTTTGCCATTGCTAGGTTGCAACAAGGCCAACAATATCACCAACAACAATTGTTTTCCTTCCCCAGCGCATGCAAAAAGCCAAGGACAGGAAGCCGTGGATGGGTTGCAAGAAGGCTTCCACCAGTCGTTCCGTCAACATCAATCATCCGTGCTGCAAAAGCAGTTGCGACGGGAAGACCAGGTCAAAAAGACAGAATTTTTGACCACTCTAGCAGGTTCAAAAGTACAAGATATGAGCCATATAGACAGGAGCAACATCACAATGAATCTGAGGAGAGACGGCCATACAACGAGAGACGGAGATCTTCGTCATCGTTGCTCCCTCCAAGAGATGCATTGCTGCATGTGCCAAGGGTGACACCACCGGCACCCATAAACCAGGGAGAACAACAAACACCAGAGGCAGCGCAGAGCTACACACATGTAAGTATCCATATAGAAAAAATATACAAAGCACAATCCATACCATGGTGCTGTGACCACCACGAGGGAAACCAAATAATTGCTGTATACCGTCGCTAGTGATGCGAAGCTTCTTATTAGCCTCACCCATGTCAAGAGTCATTGTATCACAATCTATCCTCAGGTACAAAACTCCCATCAGAGGGCGGGAAATGTTAGACTTCACCCTCCACTTGAAGATAGAACCAAAACCAGATGCATGAACCCTAGCCACATGCCGACTCTCGAGCAATTTAGCACAATCTTCAACCTCTCTCAACGAACATCGCATAGTTAAGTTCAATTTCCGTTGGTCACATTCATCCAAGGCAACTTTTCCGGCATTGCCTCCCACCAGCTTGACCGGACTCATAACGCTAACAGGCTGTAAATGAAAACAAAAAAGCCACACCTTAAAAAAATGAATATAGAAAACAAAACAAGCATACGAATGCAAGTAAAAAGAAAAAGAAAAGATTGCACAAGTTCAAGTATTAAAACAACATCAGTACCACCCCACAATTGATGCAAACAAATGATCAGCCTAACCTGGCCGCAATACCAGCCGAAACACAATTAAATCATTGCAAGTACAACTAGTAAGTCACATGCAGTACAAAACACATACCACTACAAACAATGAATATAGAAAACAAAACAAGCATATGAATGTAATTTAAAAAAAAAGATTGCACAAGTTAAACTATTAAAACAACATCAGTACCACAATCAAATAGATGCAAAACAATGACCAGCCTCACCTGGCCAGCATACCAGCCCAAACACAATTAAATCATTGCAAGTACAACTAACAAGGCACATGCAGTACAAAACACATACCACTACAAATTCATTTTCTAAATCAACTTCAACATCATCTTCTTCAGATGCAGCATCTTCAGCTTCGACACCAGCACGCTTCTTCATACCTTTGTGCACCTTTGCAGGATGAACTTTACGGTTCTTATTTTCTTTCAAGAAAGACCGCTCTTGAAGAGGAGACGAAGAAGGCTTCTTATTTGTCAAACCTCGTGGACTCCGACGAACAGAGGAGCCACCAAGTTTGCTTGGACCAATTTTCACAGCAACACTATCCGCATCAGTTTTGCTATTACCGGGTAGGGAACTAGCTTTCACACGTGGGCTACGCCTCTGTGTGCCATCAGGATTTCGATGTGACATCTTCCTCTTCAAAACAGCTTTCTTCTCCTTAACTCCATCACGACCAAACACTTGTGTCAACTGAGTTTGCATCAAGTTTGTCTTCACAAGCATGTCACTTCCATGAGATCCGGCATGAACAGTTGAAAAACCCGCGTCACCACCTTCATCGCCTACACCTTTAGGAGCTTCAGCAACATCAACATCACTTTCTGGCACACAGGCAGCCTTTTGACGCTGTTCCAATTCCTTTCTCTTATGGAATTCATACTTCTTCTTTCTTATCCTTTCATCCTCGAGCTGTAACTGCATAGGAACATCCTCATCTTGGGTAACAGGCTCAGTGCCATCAACACTTTGAGACTGAGTAACAGCCAACTGCAAGCTGCCATCACCATCATCAACGTTAAGTGAATACATTCCATCATTAATATCTTTAACAACATCAGAAATGTCCTCTGGAACACCATGGCTGTCATTAACTGCATAAACCAATAACATAACCACGCACATAAAACATTAAAACACAATTAACATTGCAGACACATAGATAAATAAAGCGCATAGCATCAGACACAAACAAAAAGGAACAACTGATGTAACTAAGCATATATATGAATTAATGGCTGATAAAAAAAGAGCAAATATAAGGGAAACACCAGCAACATTCGCAAGTTCTTCTAGAGGATTTGGTGTCTCAAAAATAACATTCACAAGATCTTGAAAGCGTTCAGATTTGTCAGAATCAGGAGGCACCGGCACTCCAACATCTACAACAACATCATAATTAGCAAAAAAGTACAAGAACAATCAATCAGCTCAACTATGTGAACACTATAAGTTCACCTAATAAAACAAATATGAACCCACCACTTGCAGAACAAACTTCAGAAAACACAACTCTTTCAACACCATAATAGTTCTTCACTGACTACTACAACCTATTCAAATGCCAGGACAACAGTTCAAAATACACATGGTGATAAGTACTACAACCTGTCTGCAGGTTGCATCAACTGCCAAAACCATACACGCCATACAATCCATGACAAAATTAACAAAAATCAAAATATATACAACTTATAAAGTCGATACGGTAACAACTCTACAACCTAAAAACCAGATCTATTAAAACATCATCTAAAATACAGGGAAAATCACCTGCATTCAATTTGTCCGGACTGGATGATGTACCCATTGTACAGTCCTAAAATCTGCCGAACCAGATCTGCAAGACACATGAAAAAAAATAGGGATTTGAACTATTTCAGAAACGAAGCACGCCATACAAAAGCAAAACTCTTACCAGCAAACACAAAATCGGCCACGCAATCCAGTATCACTGCCGCCAAACGCTCGTTCAATAGCAAAGGAACCCTAGCGAGTGCAGCCTGGGACAGCAAAGAGAGCAAGAGATTAGAAATAGAGAGAAAATCTGAACATAAGAGGAGGCAGGCAAAGTCAATGGCAGAGCAAAAGGAACAAAACAGAGCACACGGACCTCCACCCCTAGGGTTGAGCCCTCCAGCCGACGCTCCCGCGGCGAAACAAGAGTAGCAACTCCCCCTCCGAGAAGAGAAGAAGAGGGGAACGAAGGCGGAATCGATTTGGGGACGGGAGAGGAGGGGAACGGGGAAGATCGGAGGTTAAAAGGTGAGTGGGAGGGTTAAAAGATGACTGGGAGAAAACGGACGGCTAAAGCCCACAACCGTGACGAAGCCCACTATCTCTGGCCAGTTACAAAATATAATACCAAAAATCAAATACAATAAAAAAATAATATAGATTGAGAAAACAAATGGCTAAAGTACAAATAATAACTCACAACAGTACAAAAAAATTATCAAAAAAGTACAAATAAAAAAATAATTCATAACGGTGCTGGTTTTTCCCCTAAAAAATAAAGATAAGATAATGGGGCAAGTCATGTTACGGACTCACCTCCGCATGCGACACCGCGGCACGCCGCGTCGTCGCCTGCTACGGCTCGTTCCTGGCTCGGCCTCGCCGAGATGGGGGAGGGGGGGTCCCGACCCCACCTCCCCCCACCCCCCCGGCTCGGCCTCGCGCTAACGTGGCAGTGCGCTCGTTTGACAGGCGCAGTGCGGTTGTTCTGTTTCCCCCACGCACCCACAGCCATAAGAAAGATAAAGGGGCAAGTCATGTTACGGACTCGCCTCCGCATGCGACGCCGCGGCACATCGCGTCGTCGCGTGCTACGGCTCGTTCCTGGCTCGGCCTCGCCGGGATGGGGGAGGGGGGTCCCGACCCCCTCCCCCCGGCTCGGCCTCGCGCTAACGCGGCAGTGCGCTCGTTTGATAGGCGCAGTACGGTTATTCTGTCCCCCCCCCACCCCACGCACCCACACCCCTAAGATAGATAATGGGGCAAAGTCCATACAAGGAAGATGTGTCAGTACAACTATGCCCCTCGATACGGTTCGGTGCGTGGCAAGTCAGGTTTCCCCCACGCACCCACACCCCTAAGATACATAATGGGGCAAGTCATGTTACGGACTCGCCTCCGCATGCGACGCAGCGGCACGCCGCGTCGTCACCTGCTACGGCTCGTTCCTGGCTCGGACTCGCCGGGATGGGGCAGGGGGGGTCCCGACCCCCCCTTCCCCCCTGGCTCGGCCTCACGCTAACGCAGTAGTGCGCTTGTTTGACAGGCGCAATGCGGTTATTCTGTTTCCCCTCCCCCCACCCCACGCACCCACACCCCTAAGATAAATAATGGGGCAAAGTACATACAAGGAAGATGTGTCAGTACAACTATGCCCCTCGGTACGGTTCGGTGCGTGGCAAGTCAGGTTTCCCCCACGCACCCACACCCCTAAGATAGATAATGGGGAAGGTCATGTTACGGACTCGCCTCCGCATGCGACGCCGCGGCACGCCGCGTCTCGCCTGCTACGGCTCGTTCCTGGCTCGGCCTCGCCGGGATGGGGGAGGGGGGGTCCCGACCCCCCTCCCCCTCGGCTCGGCCTCGCGCTAACGCGGCAGTGCGCTCGTTTGATAGGCGCAGTGCGGTTATTCTGTTCCCCCCCCACCCCACGCACCCACACCCCTCAGATAGATAATGGGGCAAAGTCCATACAAGGAAGATGTGTCAATACAACTATGCCCCTCGGTATGGTTTGGTGCGTGGCAAGTCAGGTTTCCCCCACGCACCAACACACCTAAGATAGATAATGGGGCAAGTCATGTTATGGACTCGCCTCTGCATGCGACGCCGTGGCACGCCGCGTCGTCGCCTGCTACGGCTCGTTCCTGGCTCGACCTCACCGGGATGGGGGAGGGGGGTCCCGACCCCCCTCCCCTCCCGGCTCGGCCTCGCGCTAACGCGGCAGTGCGCTCGTTTGACAGGCGCAGTGCGGTTATTCTGTCCCCCCCCACCCCACGCACCCACACCCCTAAGATAGATAATGGGGCAAAGTCCATACAAGGAAGATGTGTCAGTACAACTATGCCCCTCGATACGGTTCGGTGCGTGGCAAGTCAGGTTTCACACACGCACCCACACCACTAAGATAGATAATGGGGCAAAGTCCATACAAGGAAGATGTGTCAGTACAACTATGCCCCTCGGTATGGTTCGGTGCATGGCAAGTCAGGTTTCACCCACGCACCCACACCACTCAGATAGATAGTGGGGCAAAGTCCATACAAGGAAGATGTGTCAGTACAACTATGCCCCTCGGTACGGCTCGGTGCGGGGCAAGTCATGCTTCCCCCACGCACCCACACCCCTAACATAGAAAACACGATTATTCTGTTTCCCCCCAACACACGCACCCACACCCCTAAGATAGATAATGGGGCAAGTCATGTTACGGACTCGCCTCCGCATGCGACGCCGCGGCACGCCGCGTCGTCGCCTGCTGCGGCTCGTTCCTGGCTCGGCCTCGCCGAGATGGGGGAGGGGGGTCCCGACCCTCCCTCCCCCACCCCCACCCCCCCGGCTCGGCCTCGCGCTAACGCGGCAGTGAACATGATGTACTTAATTGAAAAAAATATACATGATTTGTATAACAAACTAAAATGGAAAAATCTGAACCAAAACAATAACACAAAACTAACTAGACATGTGAACTGACTAAACTGAAAAATATACATAACAAGACACCTATAGTAAAAACATATAGTCATAAACAGATCAGGGATTATACAAAAAATGGTTAAAATACTGTTAAGTAATGAACAAATACACACAGAAATCCATACTGTTAAAATCTAACAAAACCAAATTAAAAAAATATAGACAAGCTATTCATAAGACAAAACTGCAGATCCAGTCCATGGGTTTCAAACAGAAACCAACAAAAAGAAGAAAACAAAACGAATAGAAACACGTACCCATGATTCCTTCAAGTCACCATCCGTCAGGCGACAAACAAAGGGTGTACGAAACCCATGGTTGGCGTACAGCAAACAAGAAAGTTGCCCACGGCGCTGAGTCTGAGCGAGCTCCAAACCAGACTCGTACACACAGCTGTCAGCTATGCGCGCCATCTTTACCAGGCATCCGCATGAACAATCCTCCATCGAACACACAGGAACAGAGAAAAAGGCAACGAAGAGAAGAGAGAGGAACCTAGATCTGGTTCTGGAAGAAGGAAGAAAAGGGAGGGGGAAGACTTGGCCACACACCACACATAGATGGATAGCATTTATAGTCAGGGACACTCGCAGATTATAAAAATAATAAATAGGCAGATGGGCATCCAGCTGGTAGGAAATAGTTATTACACAAGCCATGCAACATTTGACCGCAAATCAGTTCAACTTCAGAAAAACAAGCAGTTCAAAGGTGCACATGTTGAACATATGCAGACAAAACAACACATTCAGAGACAAAAACAAAGTTGAATTCATTTAGTCATTCGAACATCTGCTCCCTCGCAACAAAAATCTTAAAAACATAATATTCACTACTTCAGTCATAACGATCAAAGAAACAACGCCATTTTGCCCTGGTGGATGGATGTGGAGCCGTGGCTGCTCTCGCCCTAGCCCAACTAATGATCTGAATATGGTTCCTTCCCCTGCCCTCTGGGAAAAGAAGCTCCAATTCATTGGAGTTGCAAGTATCCATCACCTGACGCTCAAGCCGTCTGTTGAACTCTGCCTCCAGTTCCTCCTCGGCAGCATGTCGCGCCTTCTGCCTGCGCCTGCGCCTCCTCCTCCTCTGCTCCGCTACTGCATCCCTCACATCTATGGCGTCCCGCTCCTCCTCTGTAACCTCTCCCAGCTCAGGATCCATCTCCCTTTTCTTTGGTTGCAGCTCGTAGAATGAAAGTGACAGAGGGCGCGGGCTTTATAATCAAAGTGCAGAGCCATTGGTGCGGCTCCGATGTCAACACACAGAAACAAAACTTTGACACGTAGCAGTCCAACTACACATACGGCAGCAATTCAAAACAACACTGAAAACACGCAACTTAATTACACAGTTTGACCGGATTACAAGAAATTGCAGCTTACAGTCAGCCGCCATACACAACTTCCGCCAACGACAAAATAACATGGGAATCCGCGATAGAAACAACTGAAGAAAGAAAAATTGACAATGCAAATCTTTTCATACAGTCCTTATATCTCTCCCTACAATACCAATTCGAAAGTAAAACAACAGAAAAAGAAGAACAGATTTCCATGGCGGGCGTGGAAAACAACCAAGAACACCAAAACTTGTAAACATATATTACAGATGAAAATAATCTCAAAAAACATCCAGCTGAGCGCGCGCACGTGCGGAACCCCTTACATGTCTCCCCTAGCAACGAATAGCCCGCAGCATCGCGCCGGAGAACGACCGGAAGCTCGACGTTGCATCCCCTATTTTCGTCCGTCGTGCACGCAGGAAGATTAGTTCTGGTTGAAAAACATGTCAGTCCAACCTGTGAACCACGTCAGTTCAAGTAGGGTAACAGAATAATATTCTGTTACACGTGCAGAATATGCATATATATATAATATTTAATATATATATATACGAGAGAAAAGAGAAAAGGGGCAATGTTATTATCCTTTTCTATACTTGTGCTTCAAAGTAGCACCATGTTTTTCATATAAAGTGTGTCCTAAGTTCTCACTTTCATATACTAGTGGGAATTTAATGTTATATAACTTGGCTCGTATATTCCGATGATGGGCCTCCTCAAAGGCCCGAGGTCTTCATGAGCAAACAAGTTGGATGCACACCCACTTAGTTTTCGTTGAGCTTTCATACACTTATAGCTCTTAGTGCATCCATTGCATGGAAATCCCTACTCCTTGCATTGATATCAATTAATGTGCCTCTCCATAGCATGTTGATTAGCCACATCGATGCAAGACTTTCTACCTTTTTTGACTTCCCCTTATTAATCTCTATCATTGCATTCTATTCCACCTATTGTGCTATATCCATCGCTCATGCTCATGTATTATTGCGTGGGGTTGAAAATGCTGAAGTGCGTTAAAAAGTATGATCCAATTGCTTGGCTTGTCATTGGGGTAGTTCATGATTAATATTTTATGTTAGGAATATAAGAATGTGGGCTATACGATTTTGTAGGGATAGTGTTCTTTTGCATCATTTATTTTGAAATGCATGATTGTTTGTTAGTATGCCCGAGTATTGATGTCTTTATATCAAATTATAGACTGTCTCTTTGAACCACTCATATTCCAATATTCATACCGTAGAAGGGATTACATGATAAACATGTTAGGTACCATTTCACATCAAACATTCTGTTTTTATCATTTACCTACTCGAGGACGAGCAGGAATTAAGCTTGGGGGTGTGGATACAGCCTCTGACGTATCATTTTTATTATTTCACGCAATTATATTATCAATCTTGGATGCTTTATATGCTATTTTATATCATTTTTTGGGACTAACGTATTAACTCAGTGTGCAATGCCAGTTCTTATTTTTTGCTTGTTTTTTACTTTTCAGAAAATCAGTACCAAACAAAGTCCCAAACACGATGAAACTTTACGCTGATTTTTTTTCTGGACCATAAGGGACCCTAGAAGGTTCATGAGCAGGCTAGAAGAGGTATTGGAGAGCCATGAGCTCATAGGGCGCGCCCTAGGGGGGTAGGTGCACCCCCTGAGCTCGTGGGCCCCTAATACGTCTCCAACGTATATATAATTTTTGACTATCCCATGCTATTATATTATCATTATTGGATGTTTTAGAATCATTTTATAGTCATTTTATATCATTTTTGGTACTAACCTATAGACATAGTGCCTAGAGCCAGTTGTTGTTTACTAAATGTGTTTTACATCACAGGAAATCAATATCAAATGGCGTCCAAATGCAACGCAACTCCTGGGAGAATTTTTTTGGGCCAGAAGAAAGCCAATGGGCCAAGGAAGCATCTGAGGGGCTGCTCGAGGGGAGCAGCACCCACCAGGGCGCCAGGAGGCCCACGCGTGCCCTGGGGGGTTGTGCCCACCTCGGCTGCGCCCCGAATCGCCTCTTTGCTCTATAAACACCACATTTTTCCAGAAACCCTAGGGGAGTCGACGAAATATTGATCCAGCCGCCGCAGAGTTCAGAACCACCAGATCCAATCTAGACACCGTCATGGAGGGGTTCACCACTTCCATTGGTGCCTCTTCTATGATGCATGAGAAGTTATTGGTAGGCCTACGAGTCCGTAGTTAGTAGCTAGATGGCTTCCTCTCTCTCTCTCTTGATTATCAATACAATGGTCTCTTGGAGATCCGTATGATGTAAGTATTTTGGTGGTGTGTTTGTCGGGATCCGATGAACTTTGAGTTTCTGATCAGATCTATGTTTTTATCCATGAATGTTATTTGAGTCTGCTTTGATCTCTTATATGCATGATTGCTTATAGCCCCATATTTATTCTCCGATATTTGGGTTTTGTTGGGCCAACTTGATCTATTTATCTTGCAATGGGAAGAGGTGCTTTGTAGTGGGTTCGATCTTATGGTGCTTGATCCCAGTGACAGAAGGGGAACTGGCACGTATGTACCATTGCTACTAAGGATAACAGGATCAGATCTATATCTACCGCAATAGATAAACGGATCATCTACATCATGTCATCATTCTTATTGCATTACTCCGTTTTCTCATGAACTTAATACACTAGATGCATGCTGGATAGTGGTCGACGTGTGGAGTAATAGTAGTAGATGCAGGCAGGAGTCGGTCTACTAATCTTGGACGTGATGCCTATATAATGATCACTGCCTGGATATCATCATGATTATTTGAAGTTCTATCAATTGCCCAACAGTAATTGTTTTCCCATCATTTGCTATTTTTCTCGAGAGAAGCCACTAGTGAAACCTACGGCCCCCGGGTCTCTTTTCATCACATTTTCCTTTGCGATCCATTTTCTCTTGCATTTATTTTTAGATCTATTAAACCAAAAATACGAAAATACCTTGTTACGATTTATTTGTTCCGCGATCTATTTATCCTATCTACCACTTTTTAACTCACGTTATTTGCCTACTTGAGGTGTCTTACCAGAAAGAGATTGACAACCCTTTAACACGTTGGGTTGCAAGTATTCGTTATTTGTTTGTAGGTGTTGTTTACCTGGTGTGAGGAGGTTCTCCTACTGGTTCGATAACCTTGGTCTCATCACTGAGGGAAATACCTACCGTAGCTATACTGCATCATCTCTTCCTCTTTGGGGAAATAACGACGTAGTTCTAGCAGACATCAAAATGAATTTCTGGCGCCGTTGCCGGGGAGGATCTTCAACATCAACCAGGTTCCTAATCAAAAATCTCATCTCCTCGCAATTTACATTATAAGCCATTTGTCTCTCGTTTTCCTCTCCCTCACTTCACAAAAAATTGGCATTTTATTCGCCCTCTTTTTCGTTCGCCGTTTTCTCGTCAGATCTGTTTTTGCGTAGTCATCATGACTCAAGAGAACACCAAGTTGTGTAATTTCTAAAATACCAACAACAACGATTTTATTAGCACTCCGATTGCTCCTCCCTCCACTAGTGCGGAGTCTTGTGATATTAATATTGCTTTGTTGAATCTTGTTATGAAAGATCAATTTGTCGGTACTCCAAATGAGGATGGAGCGTCCCATCTTAACACATTAGTGGAATTATGCGATATGCAAAAGAAAAAAAGATGTGGACAATGATGTTGTGAAGTTGAAATTATTTCTGTTTTCTTTGCGAGATCGTGCAAAAATTTGGTTTTCTTCTTTGCCTCGCAATAGTATCGATTCTTGGAACAAGTGCAAAGATGCTTTTATCACTAAGTATTTTCCGCCCGCAAAAATTATTTCCCTTAGAACCCAAATCATGAATTTCAAGCAACTTGAACATGAGCATGTTGCACAATCTTGGGAAAGGATGAAATTGATGCTAAGGAATTTCCCAACTCATGGGTTAAATCTTTGGATGATCATACAAAAAATTTATGCGGGATTGAATTTTGTTTCTCGTAATATTTTAGATTCCGCCGCGGGAGGGGGGGTACTTTTATGGAAATTACTTTGGATGAAGCTACTAAATTGCTAGACAATATTACGGTAAATTATTCGCAATGGCATACCGAAAGAGCTCCTACTAGTACAAAAGTCAATTCAGTAGAAGAAATAAACTCTTTGAGTGAAAAAGTTGATGCTCTTATTCTTATGAAGTTCGTTGCTAATAAAAGCCCTATTGATTTTAATGATGTGCCTTTGTCTACTTTGATTGAGCAAAATAGTGATGCCATAAATAATAATTTTATCTCGAGAAATAATTTCAATAACAATGCTTATAGAGGTAATTTTAACCCTAGGCCTTTTCCTAGTAATTCCTCTAATAATTATGGCAATTCATATGGTAATCCCACCTACAATAATAGTAGAAACACCTCTGATCTTGAGAACAATATTAAAGAATTTATCAATACGCAAAAAGCTTTCAACGCTTCGATAGAAGAAAAGTTGAATAAGATTGATGATTTGTCTGGAAGTGTTGATAGAATTTCTCATGCTGTAGAAACTCTCAAGATGAAAACTTTTGTGCCTAAAGTTGAAGAATAAATGAAATCTCTTTATGTTTCTATGGATGAAACTAATAAAAGAACCGCTATGCTTAAAAGTTGAAAGAGAATTTTTAGAAAAAGTGTTTTCTAGTGATTACTATCATAAAAGTGATGAAGATCTTAAAGTGATTGGTGTTTCTTCTATTGAATATTTGTTTAGTAAATTTAATATTGATGAAAAAGGGACTGGAGAAGAGTCAACTTTAGTTAGAAGGCGTCCCTATGATTCGGAGGGTGAAAATCTTGTTGAAAAAATGATAAAAGTGGGTTTGAAGAGGTCAAGACTTTAACTAGTGATGTGCCCACTATTTTGGATTACAAAGACTTTAATTATTGTAGTTGCTCTTTGGTTGATTGTATTTCTTTGGTGCAATCCATGATAAATTCACCCCATGCTTATGAACAAAATAAAGCTTTTACTAAACATATCGTTGATGCCATGATGAAACCTTTGGAAGAAAGATTGGAATTAGAAGTTTTAATTCCTAGAAAATTGCATGATGAATGGGAACCTACTATAAAAGTCAAGATTAAAAATTATGAGTGTTTTGCTTTGTGTGACATGGGTGCTAGTGTTTCTATAATTCCAAAAACTTTATGTGATGTGCTTGGTCTTACCAATATTGAAGAATGATCTTTAAATTTGCACTTAGCGGACTCTACTATTAAAAAGCCTATGGGAAGAATTAATAATGTCATTATTCTTGCAAATAGGAATTATGTGCCCATATATTTTATTGTTCTTGATATTGATTGCAATCCATCTTGTCCAATTATTCTTGGTAGACCGTTTTTGTGTACTATTGGTGCTGTGATTGATATGAAAGAAGGCAATATTAAATTTCAATTTCCACTAAGGAAGGGACTGGAACACTTACCTAGAACAAGAATTAGGACACCATATGACTCAATCATGAGGGCATATTATGGATCTAGAAACAAAGATGACAACACTTAGATCCTACGTGTTATGCCTAGCTAGGGGCATAAAACGATAGCGCTTGTTGGGAGGCAACCCAATGAATAAAATTTATTTTTGCTTTTTGATTTCTGTTCTTGAGTGTTAGAACAATTATGATACTTTTATGATTGTGTTTTTTGTGTTTTAGTTAGTGTTTGTGTCAAGCAAGACCTTTGGGAAGACTTGGGTGAAAGTTCATTTGATCTTGCTGAAAAACAGAAACTTTTGCACTCATGAGATTCATTGTCATTTTTACAGAAGAGTGCTTTTAAGTTGATACTTTTTGAAGAGTGTTAATAGACAAATTCCTCACGTCCACCAATTTATTTCATATTTTTTGGAGTTACAGAAGTATTCGAAATTTTCAAATTGCTAGAGATTGTTCTATTTTTTATAGATTCTTTTTTCTTTGCGTTGTGTGCTTGTTTTGATGATTCTATGGTTTTATTTGATGAGTTTTTGCCATAGAAATTTTTTGATACAGTAGACATAATGCACAAACAAAATAAGAATAGGTTTGCTACAGTACTTATAGTAGTGGTTTGGTTTCCTATACTAACGGATCTCACGAAGATTTTGTTTGAGTTTCCTATCATTGAAGTTTTCAAGTTTTGGGTTATCTTATGATGGATGAAGGAATAAGGATAAGAAAAAGGCTAATCTTGGGGATGCCCGAGGCACCCCAAGATAATATTCAAAGAAGTAGCAAACAACTAAGCTTGGGGACGCCCCGAGTGGCATCCCCGCTTTCTTCTAACGACCATCGGTATTTTACTTGAAACTATATTTTTATTCGTCACATGATATGAGTTTTGCTTGGAGCGTATTGTATGATATGAGTCTTTGCTTGTTTTTCTTTGTGTTTTAAGTGTTGAATCCTTTCTGGACACACCCTTTTTAGAGAGCCAAAAGTTATGCTATGCTTACTCCTATGCTTCACTTCAATTTTTAGAGCTATGGACTTGCTCTAGTACTTCACTTATATCTTTTTTAGCACGGTGTGCTTTGTTAATTTTGAAGAAATTCTCTCATGCTTCACTTAGATTTATTTGGAAGTTAGTAAAATTTTGAATAAATTCTCTCTTGCTTCACTTAGATTATTTTGAGAGAAAGAAAAAAAGTATGTTCATGATCTTCACTTATATTTGTTTGAGCTTATCAAAAGCAACACATAAAAATAGCTCCAAAGTGACAGATCTCCAAGGAGGATATAATAAAAACTTTCATGAAGATCATTGGACAAAATAAACTTGATTCTTAGTAATGGTTTTGAGATATGATGACATGATATGTGAGTCATGTTGATGAGTAATTGTGCTTTAGTAAGAATATTAATGTTAAGGTTTCTAATTACCTTTGCAAGCACGAAAGTCAATAGTTGTGCAATGAAATTTATATCCTACTTATGGTGCATTATTCGGTGTTACTTATGCTTAATGCTTGGGTACGAGATTTTTCACTTTTTGGTTGGTCGCTTCTCAATCTTTTTGCTAGCCTTCATTTTTCACTAAGTATGATCACTACTTGTGCATCCAAACCCCATTAAACCAGTTTTGCCATATGAGTCCACTATACCTACCTATATGCGGTATTTCCATGCCGTTCTAAGCAAATTTGCATGTGCCATCTCTAATATTAAAAATAAATTTCTCTTTTGTGTGCTCTACTACTCACGAGGCGGTAAAGGGTAGCTAATATTTTCCATGCTAGATGTGTTCTTCTCGCAATGAGTGTTTATTCACTTGTCATTGCACAGAGTATGGCAAAGGTACTAGGGAGGCCCAGTCCCGAAATGAATAAATGAATTTACTTTATCTTGTCAAATAATAAATTCCTTGGAAAGTGTTGGTATGGGGGGCACCCGTGGATACGGTTAGCCATGGAAAGTGAAAGTATGGTGGAAAAAGGAATAAACTTTATTTTCTGTTTGGGAACCGCTTATGATGTATCTAGCATGGAAAGTGTTGGGATGCTCCAAGTCGTTTTTGTTGGTACGAAAAGTATGCATATCAAAAATAATTTTATCTCTCAATTTAAGCTTTGAGCTCTGGCACCACTACAAATCACTACTTCCCTCCGTGAAGGGCCTTTCTTTTACTTATGCAATTTTTATTTTGAATTTGAGTCTCCATCCTCCCTTATAAAGCACCAACTAAGGGGCACTATGATCGTATTTGAGGATTGGGTGTAGCTAATATTTGAGTGTGTTTTATGAATGGATCAATGATTGAGCATGATGGGCTAGGGATAACTTGCTTTAGTGTTGATATTTTGAAAGACATGGTTGCTTGTTGGTATGCTTGAGTATTAAAGTCTTCATGTCAAAACTAGACTATTGCTTTGAATCATATAAAAATCCATATGTCCATGATATAAAGAAAAGAATGTGATGAACATGTTAGGCAGCATTCCACATCAATAATTCCATTTTTATCATTTACCTACTCGAGGACGAGCAAGAATTAATCTTGGGGATGCTAATACATCTCCAACGTATTTATAATTTTTATTGCTCCATGCTGTTATATTATCATTCTTGGATGTTTTACAATCATTTTATAGTCATTTTATATCATTTTTGGTACTAACATATTGAGATAGTGCCCAATGCCAGTTAATGTTTTCTGCATGTTTTTTACATCGCAGGAAATCAATATGAAACGGAGTCCAAATGCAAAGCAACTCCTAGAGGAAATTTTTTTGGGCCAGAAGAAAGCCAATGGGCCAAAGAAGCACCTGAGGGTCTACTCAAGGGGAGCAGGACCCACCAGGGCATGCCAGGAGGCCCAGGCGCGTCCTGGTGGGTTGTGCCCACCTCGGGTGCCCCCCAAACTGCGTCTTTGCTCTATAAATACCACAATGTTCCAGAAACCTTAGGGGAGTCGACGAAATATTGATCCAGCCGCCGCAGAGTCCAGAACCACCCGGTCCAATATAGACACCGTCATGGAGGGGTTCACCACTTCCATTGGTGCCTCTCCTATGATGCGTGAGTAATTCTTTGTGGACCTACGGGTCCGTATTTAGTAGCTAGATGTCTTCCTCTCTCTCTTGATTGTCAATACAATGGTCTCCTGGAGATCCATATGATGTAAGTCTTTTGGCGGTGTGTTTGTTGGGATCCGATAAACTTTGAGTTTATGATCAGATCTATGTTTTTATCCATGATAGTTATTTGAGTCTTCTTTCATCTCTTATATGCATGATTGCTTATAGCCTCGTATTTCTTCTCCGATATTTGCGTTTTGTTTGGCAAACTTGATCTGTTTATATTGCAATGGGAAGAGGTGCTTTGTAGTGTGTTTGATCTTACGGTGCTTGATCCCAGTGACAGAAGGGGAACCGACACGTATGTATCGTTGCTACTAAGGATAACAAGATGAGATCTATATCTGTCGTGATAGATAAACAGATCTTGTCTACATCATGTCATCGTTCTTATTGCATTACTCTGTTTTCTCATGAACTTAATACACTAGATGCATCCTGGCTAGCGGTCAATGTGTGGAGTAATAGTAGTAGATGCAGGCAGGAGTAGGTCTACTAATCTTGGACGTGATGGCTATATAATGATCATTGCCTGGATATCGTCATGATTATTAGAAGTTCTATCAATTGCCCAACAGTAATTGTTTTCCCACTGTTTGCTATTTTTCTCGAGAGAAGCCACCAGTGAAACCTACGGCCCCATAGTCTCTTTTCATCATATTTGCCTTTGCTATGTATTTTCTCCTGCATTTATTTTCAGATCTATTAAACCAAAAATAAAAAAATACCTTGCTGTAATTTATTTGTTCCGCGGTCTATTTATCCGATATACCACTTTTTACCTCACGTTATTTACCTACTTGAGGTGTCGTACCCGAAAGGGATTAACAACCCCTTTAACACGTCGGGTTGCGAGTATTTGTTATTTGTGTGTAGGTGTTGTTTATGTAGTGTGAGGAGGTTCTTCTACTAGTTCGATAACCTTGGTCTCATCACTGAGGGGAAATACCTACCGTCACTATAGTACATCACCGCTTCCTCTTTGGGGAAATACCAACATAGTTCTAGCAGACATCAGCCCCACATAGCACCCCTTAACCTAATTCCACCTGTATAAATTCACAAATATTCTTAAACCAACAAGGAGCCACCCAAAACACTTTTTCCACCGCCGCAAGCTTTTGTTCTTCCGTGATCCCATATGGAGGCCTTTTTCAGTACACTAATGTAGGAGAATCGATCACGGATGGCTTCTACAACATCCTTGCTGCCTTCCGATGATGCATGAAAAGTTCACTACAAACCTACGGGTCCGTAGCTAGTAACTTGATGGCTTCTTCTCTCTCTTTGAACTTTAATACAATGTTCTCCTTGATGTTATTGGAGTTCTATCCGATGTAATCTTCTTTTGTTATGTGTTTATTAGGATACGACGAATTGCGGGTTTATGATTCAAATATTCTTTGAAAGTAATTGAGTCATTTTTAACTTTATTATGCATGATTGTTATAGCTTTGTATTTCTCTCCAATCTATTCATTTGGTTTCGCCAATTAGATTGATTTATCTTCAAAATGAGAGATGCTTTGTAACGAGTTCTACCTTGCGGGGCTCTATATCCCAGTGACAGAAGAGGAGAAGACACGTATTTGTATTCTTGCCATTAAGGGTAAAACGGCATGGTTTTTTCATATTGATTGAGTTTACTTTTTCTATATCATGTCAACGTGCTTAAGGCGTTACTCCGTTTTTTATGAACGTAATACCGTAGATGCATGCTAGATAGCGGTCGATTGGTGGAGTAATAGTAGTAGATGCGGGCAGGAGTCGGTCTACTTGTCTTGAATGTGGTGCCTATATACATGATCATTGACGCGAATATCGTCATAACTATGCACTTTTCTATCAATTTCCCAACAGTAATTTATTCACCCACCGTATGTTATGTGTTCGAGAGAGAAGCCTTTAGTGAAAACTTTGGCCATCGGCTCTACTTTAATCATATTATAAAAACCAAATTCCTTTCCTGCAATTTATTTCCTTTTATTTTGTTTTGCAATCTATCCATCTACAACTACAAGATTTGATCCTTGCAAGTAACGAGTTCAAGGGGATTGACAAACCTATTACCCGTGTTGGGTGTAAGTATTTGCTTTTGTGTGTGCAGGTGATGTTCACGAGGCTTTGCATGATTCTCCTATTGGTTCAATAAACCTTGGTTATCACTGAGGGAAATACTTATCTCTACTATACTGCATCTCCCCTCCTCTTCGGGGGAAACCCCAATGCAGCTCATAAGTAGCACGGGCTTGCGGCGACTGCGTGCAAGTTCTAGATTTCTTTATGGGATTTTCCCAATTTTTAATCATTTTTAGCGTTGGTTTCATGCCAGGGGGTCTTGTGGAACCCACAAGCTCAAACAACGCGGCCTAGGGGCACCAGGTTATCTTGTGAGTCTCCTGGACTTCATATGGTCCTCCTCCGATGCTTCGTGGGTCTCTTCATGTCCATAAAAAATCACCGTAAATTTTTGTGGCATTTGGACTTCGTTTGGTATAGTTTTTCTAGGGAACAAAAAATAGCCAAAAAATATAAACTGGCACTAGGCACTAGGTCAATTTGTTAGTTCCCAAAAATTATATAAGAGTGCACCAAAACCATATAAAATTGTGTAAACATGGCATGAATACATCATAAAGTATAGGTACGTTGGAGACGTATCAGTGACCGTGATTGGTTTGAGTTGTATGTTTTATTTTGATGTTATCCTATGGTGCCCTTGGTTCCACGCAAACATGTGGATTCCCACCGTTGGGTGTTGCAATATGTTCATGATTTTCTTACTCACAGGGTTGCATGAGGGACATAAACACAAACTTGGAAAAGTGGGTTGTTGCATATTGGATTAAAGAGGACTTTATACTTAATGATATGGTTGAGTTTTACCTTGATAATATTTAGTAGTTGCGAATGCTTGCTAGAGTTCCAATCATAAGTGCACGTGATCCTAGTACGAAAAGTATGTTAGCTTATGCCTCTCCCTCATATAAAATTGCTATAATGATTACTGGTCTAGTTCTCAATTGCCTAGGGACAAATTTCTCATTTTTCTACAAAATCTCTCAACCAAAACAATTAACTTATATTATCCCACAAAGTAGTTTTATTTATTTATTTTGGTAAAGAAAATATTGGTGTGCGTAGAGTTGTATTGGTGATCGATAGAACTTGAGAGAATATTATTTCTACCTTTAGCTCCTTGTTGGGTTCGACATTCTTACTAACCGAAAAAGGCTACAAATGATCTCCTATACTTGTGGGTTAATAGGCGTCCACTCCAAAAAAAATCATAAAGGGGCCGTTTGTGAAAAGCACACGCCAGAATCTCCACACCTCTGCATCGGAAGCCATTCATAAACCCTAGCCGCCGCCATTTTCCATCTCATTTCCATAGCCACCACCATCGTCACCACCACAGCTGTCCACCATTAGCCATACTTGTATCGTGTATAGCATTCAACAACCATTGTAAGAGATAATTATCAATAAATTTTTCATCTTGATGTCTTCTTCAATGATTTTTTCGTGCGATCCGAATGTCATGTGTGAGTAATTTGGTAAGTGATACGTCTCCAACGTATCTATAATTTTTTATTGTTCCATGCTATTATATTACCCCTTTTGGATGTTTATGGGCTTTATTTTACACATTATATATCATTTTTGGGACTAACCTACTAACCGGAGGCCCGGCCCGTATTGCTGTTTTTTTGCCTATTTCAGTATTTCGAAGAAAAGGAATATCAAACGGAATCCAAACGGAATGAAACCTTCGGGAGCATGATTTTTGGAACGAACGTGATCCACAGGACTTGGAGTGCAAGTCAAGAAGTGATCGAGGCGGCCACGAGGGTGGAGGGAGCGCCCCCTATCTCATGGGCCCCTCAGGCGGCTACCGACGTACTTCTTCCTCCTATATATACCTACGTACCCCGAAAACATCCAGGGAGCAACCGAAACACAATTTCCACCGCCGCAACCTTCTGTATCCGCTAGATCCCATCTTGGAGCCTTCACCGACACTCTGCCGGAGGGGGAATCGACCACGGACGGCTTCTACATCAACACCATAGCCCTTCCGATGAGTTGTGAGTAGTTTACCACAGACCTTCGGGTCCATAGTTATTAGCTAGATGGCTTCTTCTCTCTTTTTGGATCTCAATACCATGTTCTCCCCCTCTCTTGTGGAGATCTATTCGATGTAACTCTTTTTGCAGTGTGTTTGTCGAGATCCGATGAATTGTGGGTTTATGATCAAGTTTATCTATGAGAAATATTTGAATCTCCTCTGAATTTTTTTATGTATGATTGAGTTATCTTTGCAAGTCTCTTCGAATTATCGGTTTGGTTTGGCCTACTAGATTGATCTTTCTTGCCATGAGAGAAGTGCTTAGGTTTGGGTTCAATCTTGCGGTGTCCTTTCCCAGTGACAGCAGGGGCAGCAAGGCACGTATTGTATTGTTTCCATCGAGGATAAAAATGTGGGTTTTATATCATATTGCATGAGTTTATCCCTCTACATCATGTCATCTTTCTTAAAGCGTTACTCTGTTCTTATGAACTTAATACTCTAGATGCAGGCAGTAGTCGGTCTACTTGTCACAGACGTGATGCCTATATACATGATCATGCCTAGATAATCTCATTATTCACTTTTCTAACAATTGCTCGACAGTAATTTGTTCACCCACTGTAATACTTATGCTATCTTGAGAGAAGCCTCTAGTGAAACCAATGGCCCCCGGGTCTATCTTTTATCATATAACCTTTCAATATATTTTTATTTGCATCTTTACTTTTCCAATCTATATCATAAAATACCCAAAATATATGTATCTTATCGTATTATCTCTATCAGATCTCACTTTCGCAAGTGGCCGTGAAGGGATTGACCAACCCCTTTATCGCGTTGGTTGCGAGTTCTTTGTTTGTTTGTGTAGGTGCATGGGACTTTTGAGGAGCCTCCTACTGGATTGATACCTTCGTTCTCAAAAATTGAGGGAAATACTTACCCTACTTTGCTGCATCACCCTTTCCTCTTCAAGGAAAACCAACGCAAGCTCAAGACGTAGCAAGAAAGATTTCTGGCGCCGTTGTCGGGGAGGTCTTCGCTCAAGTCAAGACATACCAAGTACCCATCACAAACTCATCTCCCTTGCATTTACATTATTTGCCATTTTCCTCTCGTTTTCCTCTCCCCCACTTCACCCTTGTCGTTTTATTCCCTCTCTTTCCCAATCTCCTCTCTTTTCCGCTTGCCTTCTTCTTCCTCTCTCTTTTGCTTGCTTTTTTCCGTTTGCTTGTGTGTTGGATTACTTTTCGCCATGGTGCAAGATAATACCAAATTGTGTGATTTCAACAATACCAATAATAATGATTTCTTTAGTACTCCAATTGCTCCTCTTAATGATGAGTCTTGTGAAATCAATGCTGCTTTGCTGAATCTTGTTATGAAAGATCAATTCTCCGGCCTTCCTAGTGAAGATGCCGCTACCCATATAAACAACTTTGTTGATTTGTGTGAGATGCAAAAGAAGAAAGATATGGATAATGATATTGTTAAATTGAAGTTACTTCCGTTTTCACTTAGAGATCATGCTAAAGTTTGGTTTTCGTCTTTGCCTAAAAATAGTATTGATTATTGGAACAAATGCAAAGATGCTTTTATCTCTAAGTATTTTCCTCGCGCTAAGATCATCTCCCTTAGGAACGATATTATGAATTTTAAACAACTTGATCATCAGCATGTTGCCCAATCTTGGGAACGAATGAAATTAATGATTTGCAATTGCCCTACTCATGGTTTGAATTTATGGATGATCATACAAAACTTTTGTGCCGGATTTAATTTTGCTTCTAGAAATCTTTTAGATTCGGCTGCCGGAGGCACGTTTATGTAAATGACTTTAGGAGATGCTACAAAACTTCTTGATTATATTATGGCTAATTATTCTCAATGGCACACTGAACGATCTACTAGTAAAAAAGTGCACGCTATAGAAGAAATTAACATTTTGAGTGGAAAGATGGATGAGCTTATGAGATTTTTTGCTACTAAGAGTGCTTCCATTGATCCCAATGATATGCCTTTATCTACCTTGATTGAGAATAATAATGAATCTATGGATGTAAATTTTGTTGGTAGGAATAATTTTGGAAACAATGCTTATAGAGGAAACTTTATTCCTAGACCGTTCCCTAGTAATTCCTCTAATAATTATGGAAATTCCTACAATAATTCTTATGGTAATTTTAATAAGATGCCCTCTGATTTTGAAAATAGTGTGAAAGAATTTATGGTCTCTCAAAAGAATTTTAATACCTTGCTTGAAGAAAAACTGCTCAAAGTTGATGATTTGGCTAGGAACGTTGATAGACTTTTGCTTGATGTTGATTCCCTTAAACTTAGATCTACTTCCCCAAAGCATGATATCAATGAGTCTCTCAAAGCAATGAGAGTGTCCATTGACGAGTGCAAAGAAAGAACCGCTAGATTGCGTGCTAAGAAAGATTGCTTTGTAAAAGCGTGTTCTTCTAGTTTCCATGAAAATAATGATGAAGATCTTAAAGTTATTGATGTGTCCCCTATTAGATCTTTGTTTTGCAATATGAATCTTAATAATAATGGGACTGGAGATGAGTCAACTTTAGTTAGAAGGCATCCCAATAATTCGGAGTTTTTAGATCTTGAGGCTAAATTTGGTAAAAGTGGGATTGGAGAGGTCATGACTTTAAATAGCATTGAACCCACTATCTCGGATTTCAAGGAATTTGATTATGATAATTTTTCTTTAGAAAGTTGTATTTCCTTGTTGCAATCCGTTGTGAATTCTCCTCATGCTTATAGTCAAAATAAAGCTTTTACCAAACATATTGTGATGCCTTGATGCAATCTTTTGATGAAAAACTTAATTTGGAAGTTTCTATACCTAGAAAACTTAATGATGAGTGGGAACCTAATATAAAGATTAAAATTAAAGATCATGAGTGTTTTGCTTTGTGTGATTTGGGTGCTAGTATTTCCACGATACCGAAAACTTTATGTGATATTCTAGGTTTCCATGATCTTGCTGATTGCTCTTTAAATTTGCACCTTGCGGATTCCAGTATTAAAAAGCCAATGGAAAAAATCAATGATGTCCTTACTGTTGCAAATAGAAATTTGGTGCCCGTTGATTTTATCGTTCTTGATATAGATTGCAATCTTTCTTGCCCTATTATTCTTGGTAGACCTTTCCTTAGAACTATTCGCGCGATTATTGATATGAAGGAAGGAATATTAGATTCCAATTTCCATTAAGGAAAGGCACGGAGCACTTTCCAAGAAATAATATTAAATTACCTTATGAGTCTATCATGCGAGCTACTTATGAATCAAGTGCCAAAGATGGCACTACTTAGATCTATCTTTGCGTTTATGCCTAGCTAGGGGCGTTAAACGATACCGCTAGTTGGGAGGCAACCCAATTTTCTTTATGTTCTTTGTTTTTGTTCCTGTTTAGTAATAAAATTTGCATCTACTTTATGTTTAGATGTGTTTTCATGTTTTATTTAGTGTTTGTGCCAAGTAGAACCTATAGGATAACCTATTGTATGAGTTAATTTGATTCTGCTGAAAAACAGAAACTTTGCGCTCATGAGAAAAAATTCAATAAATCACAGAAATGTACTTTTGCATTGATTCTTTTTGCTGTAGATCAACAGACGAATTTCCTAGGACTTCCTATTTTGGTAGGATTTTTGGAGTTCCAGAAGTAACCGAAAGTTACAGATTTCTACAGACTGTTCTGTTTTTGACAGATTCTGCCTTTCGTGTGTTGTTTGCTTATTTTGATGCATCTATGGCTAGTATTAAGTGGTATGAACCATAGAGAACTTGGAATACAGTATGTTTAACACCAATATAAACAAAGAATGAGTTCATTACAGTACCTTATGTGGTGGTTCTTCTTTCTTACACTAACGGAGCTTATGAGATTTCCTGTTGAGTTTTGTGTTGTGAAGTTTTCAAGTTTTGGATAAAGATTTGATGGACTATGGAATAAGTAGTGGCAAGAGCCTAAGCTTGGGGATGCCCATGGCACCCCAAGATATTCAAGAATAGCCAAAAGCCTAAGTTTGGGGATTCCCCAGGAAGGCATCCCCTCTTTCGTCTTCGTTCATTGGTAACTTTACTTGGAGCTATATTTTTATTCGCCACATGATATGTGTTTTGCTTGGAGCGTCATGTATGATATTAGTATTTTCTTTTTAGTTTACGACAATCATCCTTGCTGTACACACTTTTTGGGAGAAGCCTACTTGATTGAAATTTATTAGAATACTCTATGTGCTTCACTTATATCTTTTGAGCTAGATAATTTTTGCTCTAGTGCTTCAGTTATAGCTTTTAGAGCACGGCGGTGGATTAATTTTGAAGAAATTGTTGATCTCTCATGCTTCACTTATATTATTTTGAGAGTCTATTAGAACAGCATGGTATTTTCTATGGTTATAAAATTGGTTCTAAAATGGTAGGCATCCAAGTTGGGTATAATAAAAACTATCATAGAAGTGAATTGGATGCTATGATCAATTTGATACTTGATAATTATTTTGAGATATGGAGGTAGTGATATTAGAGTCATGCTAGTTGGGTGATTATGAATTTAAAGAATACTTATGTTGAAGTTAGCAAGTCCCGTAGCATGCACGTATGGTTAAAGTTGTGTAACAAATTTGAAACATGAAGTGTCCTTGGATTGTGCATCCTTATGAGTGGCGGTTAGGGACGAGCGATGGTCTTTTCCTACCAATCTATCCCTCTAGGAGCATGCGCGTAGTGCTTGGTTTTTGATGACTTCTAAATTTTTGCAATAAGTATATGAGTTCTTTTGACTAATGTTGAGTCCATGGATTATATGCACTTTTACCTTTCCATCATTGCTAGCCTCTTCGGTACCGTGCATTGCCCTTTCTCACCTTGAGAGTTGGTGCAAACTTTGCCGGTGCATTCAAACCCTGTGATATGATATGCTCTATCACACATAAACCTCCTTATATCCTCCTCAAAACAGCCACTATACCTACCTATTTATGGCATTTCCATAGCCATTCTGAGATATATTGCCATGCAACTTTCCACCGTTCCGTTTATCATTATGACACGCATTACTTTGTCATGTTGCCATTGCATGATCATGTAGTTGACATCGTATTTGTGGCAAAGCCACCATGCATAATTTTTCATACATGTCACTCTTGATTCATTGCACCATCCCGGTACACCGCCTGAGGCATTCATATAGAGTCATATCTTGTTCTAGTTTCGAGTTGTAATTCATGTGTTGTAATCAATAAAAGTGTGATGATCATAATTATTAAAGCATTGTCCCCAAAGAAAAAAAAGAAAGGCCAAAGAAAAAAAAGGCCAAAGAAAAAAAAGGCCAAATAAAAAAAGGAAAAAAAAGAAAAAGGGAAAAAGAAAAAAAAATAAAAATAAAAAGGGGCAATGTTACTATCTCTTTTTCCACACTTGTGCTTCAAAGTAGCACCATGTTCTTCATATAGTGAGTCTCATATTTTGTGCTTCAATGTAGCACCATGTTCTTCATATAGTGAGTCGCATATGTTGTCACTTTCATATACTAGTGAGAATTTTTCATTATAGAACTTGGCTTGTATATTCCTACGATGGGCTTCCTCAAATGCCCTAGGTCTTCGTGAGAAAGCAAGTTGGATGCACACCCACTAGTTTTCTCTTGTTGAGCTTTCATTCATTTATAGCTCTAGTGCATCCGTTGCATGGCAATCTCTACTCCTCATGTTGACATCAATTGATGGGCATCTCCATAGCCCGTTAATTATCCTCGTCAATGTGAGACTTTCTCTTTTTTTTGTCTTCTCCACACAATCCCCATTATTATATTCTATTCCACCCATAGTGCTATATCCATGGCTCACGCTCATGTATTGCGTGAAAGTTCAAAAAGTTTGAGATTATTTAAGTACGAAACAATTGCTTGGCTTGTCATCAGGGGTGTAGAATTTGGGAACATTTTTGTGTCACGAAAATGAAGCACAACCTAACTATATGATTTTGTAGGGATGAACTTTCTTTAGCCATGCTATTTTGAGAAGACATGATTACTTTTATTAGTATGCTTGAAGTATTACTATTTCTTATGTCAATATGAACTTTTATTTTGAATCATTTGGATCTGAACATTCATGCAACAATAAAGAGAAATACATTGAGAATTATGCTAGGTAGCATTCCACATCAAAAATTCTGTTTTTATCATTTACCTACTCGAGGACGAGCAGGAATTAAGCTTGGGGATGCTTGATACGTCTCCAATGTATCTATAATTTTTTATTGTTCCATGCTATTATATTACCCCTTTTGGATGTTTATGGACTTTATTTTACACATTTATATCATTTTTGGGACTAACCTACTAACCGGAGACCCAGCCCATATTGCTGTTTTTTTTTGCCTATTTCAGTATTTCGAAGAAAAGGAATATCAAACGGAGTCCAAACGGAATCAAACCTTCGGAAGCATGATTTTTGGAACGAACGTGATCCAGAGGACTTGGAGTGCAAGTCAAGAAGCGATCGAGGCGGCCACGAGGGTGGAGGGCGCGCCCATCCCCCCTGGGCGCGCCCCCTATCTCGTGGGCCCCTCGGGCGGCCACCGATGTACTTCTTCCTCCTATATATACCTACGTACCCCAAAAACATCTAGGGAGCAACCGAAACACAATTTCCATCCCATAACCTTATGTATCTGCGAGATCCCATCTTGGAGCCTTCGCCGGTGCTTCGCCGGAGGGGGAATCGACCATGGAGGGGTTCTACATCAACACCATAGCCCTTCCGATGAGTTGTGAGTAGTTTACCACAGACCTTCGGGTCCATAGTTATTAGCTAGATGACTTCTTCTCTCTTTTTGGATCTCAATACCATGTTCTCCCCCTCTCTTGTGGAGATCTATTCGATGTAACTCTTTTTGCGGTATGTTTGTCGAGATCCGATGAATTGCGGGTTTATGATCAAGTTTATCTATGAGAAATATTTGAATCTCCTCTGAATTCTTTTATGTATGATTGAGTTATCGTTGCAAGTCTCTTCGAATTATCGGTTTGGTTTGGCCTACTAGATTGATCTTTCTTGCCATGGGAGAAGTGCTTAGCTTTGGGTTCAATCTTGCGGTGTCCTTTCCCAGTGACAGCAGGGGTAGCAAGGCACGTATTGTATTGTTGTCGTCGAGGATAAAAATATGGGGTTTATATCATATTGCATGAGTTTATCCCTCTACATCATGTCATCTTTCTTAAAGTGTTACTCTGTTCTTATGAACTTAATACTCTACATGCATGCTGGATAGCGGTCGATGTGTGGAGTAATAGTAGTAGATGCAGGCAGGAGTCGGTCTACTTGTCACGGACGTGATGCCTATATACATTGTCATGTCTAGATAATCTCATGATTATTCTCTTTTCTATCAATTGCTCGACACTAATTTGTTCACCCACCGTAATACTTATGCTATCTTGAGATAAGCCTCTAGTGAAACCTATGGCCCCCGGTTCTATCTTTTATAATATAAGCTTTCAATCTACTTTTATTTGCATCTTTACTTTTCCAATCTATATCATAAAATACCAAAAATATATTTATCTTATCATATTTTCTCTATCAGATCTCAATTTTGCAAGTGGCCGTGAAGGGATTGACAACCCCTTTATCACCTTGGTTGCGAGTTCTTTGTTTGTTTGTGTAGGTGCATGGGACTTTTGAGGAGCCTCCTACTGGATTGATACCTTGATTCTCAAAAACTGAGGGAAATACTTACGCTACTGTGTTGCATCACCCTTTCCTCTTCAAAGAAAACCAACGCAAGCTCAAGACGTAGCAGTAAGGCAATGGGTTGAGGCATAGCCTTGCAACCCGATGTGTTTGTAAGTGGGGACGATGGAATGACTTTGAATGAATGTCTTGTATGTGTGAATTAAAGTTTCATTGTAGTTGTGTCTTCTCTCGTGTGTTCTTCGGCCCTACGGGCACCTATGATCACAGAGTTCAAGCCACAAGGAGGATAGGAGAAAGGAGTAAGTGAAGCGCTATTCTGAACACTAGGGACAGAAAGGTTTAGTACGGTAGTGAGAATCCAATCATTGGTGATGCATGGGGTATAGTCATTAAACGCCCAATGCTTTTGTCTATTTTATCGTTACCGAGGTAACCCCGCGTTACGGATAGGACCCACGGTTGGACAACTGACTGTTGATGTAGGACATGTTCTCGTCAAGACGTAATTTGGACACATCCCAGCTACTTGTGAGTTGCGTTGGGTTTTTCCCGGAAGAGGAGGGGATGATGCAGTACAGTAGAGATAAGTATTTCCCTCAATTATGAAACCAAGGTTATCAATCCACTACGGGAATCACGCAACAACTCGTTAGTAGTACCTACACACAAAATAACAAATCCGTGCACCCAACGCGAACAAGGAGTTGTCAATCCCTTGGCGGTTAATTGCAAGATTAAATTATATGTTGATAGATAGATAGAACAAAAATACAGAATAAATTAAATAAAGTAAAATTGTAGAGATGTATTTTTAGGATTTTTAATACATGATAGAAGTAGACCCGGGGGCCGAAATTTTTATTAGAGGCTTCTCTCTTGAAAATAGCATATGGTGGGTAAATAAATTACCGTTGGGCAATTGATCGAAAAGGAAATGATCATGATGATATCCAAGGCAATGATCATGTATATAGGCATCACGTCCGAGACAAGTAGACAAAAATGACTCTGCATCTACTACTATTACTCCACACACTGACCGCTATCCAGCATGCATCTAGAGTATTAAGTTCATAAAGCACGGAGTAACGCCTTAAGGAAGATGACATGATATAGACAAAGTAAATTCAAGCATGAATAAACCTCATCTTTTTACCCTTCATAGCAACGATACATACGTGTCATGTCCCTTTTTGTCAATGGGATTGAGCACCACAAGATCGAACCCATTACAAAGCACCTCCCCGGCCCATTGCAAGATAAATAAATCTAGTTGGCCAAACCAAATCAATAGATTGGAGAGAAATACGAAGCTATAACAATCATGCATAAAAGAGCTCAGATAAAACTCAAATAATATTTATGGATAATCTGATCATAAACTCACAATTCATCAGATCCCAACAAACACACCACAAAAAGTAATTACATCGGATAGAACTCTAAGAACATCAAGGAGAACATTGTATTGAAGATTAAATAGAGAGAAGAAGCCATCTAGCTACTAACTATGGACTCGTAGGTGTGTGGTAAACTACTCACGCATCATCGGAAGGGCAACAAGGTTAATGTAGAGCCCCTCCGTGATTGGTTCCCCTTCCGACAGAGTGCCGGCAATGGCCTCCAGATGGGATCTCGCGAGAATAGAGGCTTGCAGTGGCGGAAAAAGTATTCTGTGGACTCCTCTGTTGGATTCCCGATGTTAGAGAAATTATAGAGGCAAAGTTAGGTCAAACGGACCTACATGGGCTCCACGAGCCACCAGGGCGCGCCCCGGTGCCTCGTGGGCCACTCCTCCATCTTCTCATCCCCTCCCGAAGCTTCTAGGGTCTCTTATGTCCAGAAAATATCTCCAAAAAGTTTCATGGCATTTGGACTTCGTTTGGTACTGATATTCTGCAAAACCAAAAACAAGCAAAAAAACGCAACTGGCATTAGGCGCTAAGTTAATAGGTTAGTCCCAAAAATGATATATAATTGCTTGTAAATATATGTAAAACATCCAAGTTTGAAAATATAATAGCATGGAACAATTAAAAATTATAGATACGTTGAAGACACATCAATCCCTCACTTTGGTTGGTTGCAAGAACATCCTAACGATGTCTTCCAAAGCACAAATTAAGATCATGATGACCTCGATCACAAACATATGATCGTAAGAATCAAGTTCTCATACCCATGCCTATATTTATTATAGGCGATACAGTAGCAACGGTTATTACGATCCGGTCTAAAAGCTGAAAATTAATACTGTCGTGAAAACTTGATAGAAATCCTTGTCACAAGTGCAAGTCCTCTCATGGGTTTAATAACTTAGGGTCACTTCTTGGGGAAAGAGGCTGGGAACCTCTCTACTATCTATTACCAGATCACCAAAGGAACTCATCAAGGGTAACCCCAATTATACACCAAGAACACCCTACACCAATACCCACAACAAACCGATGTATCACACCCAAGCACTCAGCCGATAGTGTCACCCAGCCGAACGGACCCAACCGGCTCGCGAAGCCGGCCATGCAATGCTTGCATGCACCGGGCGCACGTGCGTGGACATGCGTTTCTCACCTTGAACAGCGCCTGGTCAGACGGCATGCACCCCGCCATGCTAGGAGCACGTGCGGTGTCCAACTTTGCACGAGTGGTTTCCCCTATCCAGGGCAGAAGGACGTTGATATGCAGACATCGCCTCCCCATCCCGCATGCGACATCACCCGAGAAGGTGCACGGGGGGGGGGGGGGGGGGGCGAGGGGGGGTAGGTGACCGAAAGCCACCACATAACAGTGGCCCAAGCCACACCCGTAGTCCACCTATCATGGACCCCCGAGGTAGGATGTCTGGGTGCATGCCGTCTGAGCATATCACACGGCACGAAGAGCCCCAATCAGGCAACCATGGGAGGCTAGCGAAAATGGACAGTCCAGAGGGATCCTTGTCGAGCCGAGCGTTGGCCCCTGCCGCCTCGCGTACGCACCCCGCCCGGGGCCAACGAATAACGATAGGTGTGACTGGCCACACCATCGCACGCGGGCACGGTCGAGAGCCCCCACAAGATGGTGGACCTGTGCACACCCCCAGTCCACCTGTCATAGACACCCGAGGCGAGTGGTCTGGGAGCGCACCATCCAGACAGATTGAATGGTGCAGAGAGCACCACGGTGGCGCCCGCGGCACGCCTCCGCTCAATGGTCAGCGCGGGGGTACTCTCGCCCGTGAAGGCTCCGAGGAAGTAGGTACTCCATCATCCTTTATAGAAATATATAATAATTCTCCTAGAAACCGATTACGATACTTAGAACGGATCATACACCATGTTCTAATTCGATCGGACCATGCCACAATTTAACTCATGGCCCACACAAAAACCAGACACACCCTATGTGAACATAGCACGCGTCAGGTTCTTTTATTTGGGAACCCCTATTTGACGCTTATTGCCTCAAATAGTTGGCCGGACGCACATGGCGCCCCCTGTAGGCCAGCACGTAATGTTGCAAGACGATCACTATGGTGATCTAGTCGACATTGTAGTTCTAGTGTATTGTACCTTTTTTTGTCGCTTTTTCAGATGAACACAGAAAAACGTATTTCAAAAAATTGAATCTTGTTTGAAAAAACTTTTCAAATACACGACATTTTCTTAAGTGAACAATATTTAAATTTTTGAACATTTTTTGGTAACACATTGCTGAAAATTCCGTACATTTTTTGGTAGGTGACCGAAAGCCACCACATAACAGTGGCCCAAGCCGCACCCGTAGTCCACCTATCATGGACCCCCGAGGCAGGATGTCTGGGTGCATGCCGTCTGAGCATATCACACGGCACGAAGAGCCCCAATCAGGCAACCATGGGAGGCTAGCGAAAATGGACAGTCCAGAGGGATCCTTGTCGAGCCGAGCGTTGGCCCCTGCCGCCTCGCGTACGCACCCCGCCCGGGGCCAACGAATAACGATAGGTGTGACTGGCCACACCATCGCACGCGGGCACGGTCGAGAGCCCCCACAAGATGGTGGACCTGTGCACACCCCCAGTCCACCTGTCATAGACACCCGAGGCGAGTGGTCTGGGAGCGCACCATCCAGACAGATTGAATGGTGCAGAGAGCACCACGGTGGCGCCCGCGGCACGCCTCCGCTCAATGGTCAGCGCGGGGGTACTCTCGCCCGTGAAGGCTCCGAGGAAGTAGGTACTCCATCATCCTTTATAGAAATATATAATAATTCTCCTAGAAACCGATTACGATACTTAGAACGGATCATACACCATGTTCTAATTCGATCGGACCATGCCACAATTTAACTCATGGCCCACACAAAAACCAGACACACCCTATGTGAACATAGCACGCGTCAGGTTCTTTTATTTGGGAACCCCTATTTGACGCTTATTGCCTCAAATAGTTGGCCGGACGCACATGGCGCCCCCTGTAGGCCAGCACGTAATGTTGCAAGACGATCACTATGGTGATCTAGTCGACATTGTAGTTCTAGTGTATTGTACCTTTTTTTGTCGCTTTTTCAGATGAACACAGAAAAACGTATTTCAAAAAATTGAATCTTGTTTGAAAAAACTTTTCAAATACACGACATTTTCTTAAGTGAACAATATTTAAATTTTTGAACATTTTTTGGTAACACATTGCTGAAAATTCCGTACATTTTTTGGTAGGTGACCGAAAGCCACCACATAACAGTGGCCCAAGCCGCACCCGTAGTCCACCTATCATGGACCCCCGAGGCAGGATGTCTGGGTGCATGCCGTCTGAGCATATCACACGGCACGAAGAGCCCCAATCAGGCAACCATGGGAGGCTAGCGAAAATGGACAGTCCAGAGGGATCCTTGTCGAGCCGAGCGTTGGCCCCTGCCGCCTCGCGTACGCACCCCGCCCGGGGCCAACGAATAACGATAGGTGTGACTGGCCACACCATCGCACGCGGGCACGGTCGAGAGCCCCCACAAGATGGTGGACCTGTGCACACCCCCAGTCCACCTGTCATAGACACCCGAGGCGAGTGGTCTGGGAGCGCACCATCCAGACAGATTGAATGGTGCAGAGAGCACCACGGTGGCGCCCGCGGCACGCCTCCGCTCAATGGTCAGCGCGGGGGTACTCTCGCCCGTGAAGGCTCCGAGGAAGTAGGTACTCCATCATCCTTTATAGAAATATATAATAATTCTCCTAGAAACCGATTACGATACTTAGAACGGATCATACACCATGTTCTAATTCGATCGGACCATGCCACAATTTAACTCATGGCCCACACAAAAACCAGACACACCCTATGTGAACATAGCACGCGTCAGGTTCTTTTATTTGGGAACCCCTATTTGACGCTTATTGCCTCAAATAGTTGGCCGGACGCACATGGCGCCCCCTGTAGGCCAGCACGTAATGTTGCAAGACGATCACTATGGTGATCTAGTCGACATTGTAGTTCTAGTGTATTGTACCTTTTTTTGTCGCTTTTTCAGATGAACACAGAAAAACGTATTTCAAAAAATTGAATCTTGTTTGAAAAAACTTTTCAAATACACGACATTTTCTTAAGTGAACAATATTTAAATTTTTGAACATTTTTTGGTAACACATTGCTGAAAATTCCCATACATTTTGAAAATTCCGATTTTTTTGGAAAATGGAGATTGTTTTTAATATTGATTTTTAAAAATAATTGTGGAACACTTTTTAATTTGTGAAACTTTTTTCAAAAGTATGATTTTTTGTTAAAATTTAGTTTTGTTTAAAATTTTATTTATTGGAAACAGGGGAAATTTTTTAAATTCCTAATTTTGCTTTAAATTTTTGAACATTTTCTCAATACACAAACTAAATTTGAAAATGTGAACATTATTTGTAAAAGTTGAAATCTTTTAAAAAATGGAATAGTTTTGTTGAAAGTCAGGACATTTTTTAACTTTTGGTAAAAATAAGAGAAGAAAAGAAAAGAATCTAAAAACCTAAAAATTAAAAGGAAAAATAAAAGGAAAAAACTAGTGAAACAGATATCATCAGAAATAGAAACCCGAAGGTTCCCAAGACTGTAACCTGCCGAAATTACTAATTAAGGAGTACTCCTTACGGAGATCACTCCAACTACCCCAGGTTGCGACAAGTGGCGCGCTGCATGTGCGCCACTTGTCGCAACCGGGGAGTTTTTCCTTTTTTTTATAGATTCGTTTATTCAAAATGTTTTACTTCTTAAACCGTGCGTCCAAATCTTGAACCATTTTCGCCGTTGGATTCCTTGCGTCGAGATCTTCAAAACTAGATTCCATGTTGATAGGTTTTGACGAACTTTTTTTCATGAAAAAACCGAACCGGGAGCACGGTTTTTTTCCCTTTCCGAAAGAGGCACGGCCGTGACTCTCGCGAAAGCACAACCATGCCTCTCGCGGAAGCAAAATCATGCCTCTCGCGAAAGAAAAAAAAAATAGAAAACGCGTTTTTTTTCATTTTCGAGGAGGCACGATGACTCTCGCGGAAGCAAAACCGTGCCTCTCGCGAAAGAAAAAAAACAGAAAACCGAAAGCACAACCGTGTCTCTCGCGGAAGCAAAACCGTGCCTCTCGCGAAAGGAAAAAAAATAGAAAACGCGTTTTTTTTCGTTTCCAGGAGGCACGGCCGTGCCTCTCGCGAAAGCACAACCGTGCCTCTCGCGAAAACAAAACCGTGACTCTCGCGAAAAAAATGTTTTTTTGTTCGAATTGTTTTTTTTTAAATGGCCAAAAAGCTAGGGAAGACCGGTGAAAAAATAAAACGTCAAAAAAATCCGAAAAAAACCGTTTAAAAAGCCGAAAATGCATGAAAAAAAATAAAAGACAAAATTCGAAGGGAGCGCCCAGAGCGAGACACGTGGCAAATGGCTGAGAGCGCACCAAGTGGCACTGATCGTTGTGAGGCTCCCGAAGGAGCGCTCGTTAATTAGTTGCTCCCGTAACCTGCGTTCAGTTTTGTATATGGGCTGGCCCTGGGCGCTTATTTGACACCAAAGAGTGTTAAATAGAGGAAATAAAACCTTTATTTGCAACAAGCAAACGTGAATTAAACTGAACTGGACTCTGAAGGAAAAACTAAACTGAACCGACTTGGACTCTGACGGAGCAACACAGGCTTGATCATCAACAAGGTCCAACACCAGTCCGACGCAAGGACGCCCCACTCCAGAAACAGAAACCAATCTGCGGCGTACGTATCTCCGATCCGATCGCATGAAGGACGTCGCTCGCGTCGCCCCGCGGTCGAGGAGAAGGCAGAGGAAGAAGAAGAAGAAGAGGGCGAGGGTGGCCACGCTCCCGAACGACGTCGTCCTCGATATCCTGGCGCGCGTCGCGGACGACGTCGTCACGCTCTTCCGCTGCGCCGTGTCGTGCAAGCGGTTTCGAGCCCTCGTGGCCAACCCCTCGTTTCTCCGCCGCCGCTGGCCGGAGGGTGCCCGCCACCCGTGTTCTCTGCTCGGCTTCTTCCATGACACCTGGATATACGGAACGACGGCTTTCGTCCCGGTGCCGCGATCGCCGCTGGGCCCTTGGTGCCGCTCGCTTGGCTCCTTCTTCCCCAGCGCAGATGAATTGTTCCACGACGCGGTTCCACTCGCCTCGCGCTCCGGCCTCCTTCTCGTCTTTCTCCGCACACGCCCCGACTGCACTGATATTATTGAACGCCGACAAATCCGTCTGGCCGTGTGCAACCCACTCACCGGCGCATGGGACAAGCTACCTCCGCTACACGAGGTGTCCTCTACCATGAGCAATGCCCAGTGCGCCATTCTAACTGGCAAAGACCACTGCCCCACGGGACAACAACGGCAAAAACCATTGCCAAGGTACACAACATTCTTCAAAGTGATAGTCATCATGGTGGAGTATTCCGGGGGGCCTTACAAAATCTTCTCTTTCTCCTCCGCTGAGTCGAGCTGGAGCCAACCTAGAAAATGCTTTGAACATCTCAAGTACCAGTTCGTCCATGCCAACCACGTGGTGTCTCGAGGAAAGGTACACTGGCTCATCCATTACTCGGGCAACTTTTGCACCCTTGAGCTCTGCGCTGAGACGGGCCACCTCTCCATAACACAGTTTTCGATCCCGCCGGAATTCTTTCAAACCAGCTTTACCCATGGGCCGGTACTTAGCGTTGCAACTGATGGCGACATATCATTGATTTTCCTGCATAAAACTTTCCTCCGGCTACACATCTTTACCCATCGTCATGGCGACGAAGGGCGTGGCAATGGCCTTGCTGACGTGCTACACACCGAGGTCATCGAGCTCAAGCACAAACCCCCGCGGACCATCGAAACACTCTACATGTATCTGGGCGAGAAGAGCGTGGCGCTACTTGTCACAGACCGACGCAGTTTCATGCGCACTGTCAATCTCGATACAGGGACAATTGATGTGGTCACGGCCACGTCTGGCAACCTTAAAGAACAGAGCGTCGTGCCTTTCGAGATTGATTGGCCAGCCTTCTTCATGTCTAGCTTGGAGGCTCATTGAACACAATACCATGGACTCCTATATTTATTTTCTAGTGTTTAAGTTTGATAGTATCTTGTTTAACGTTGAGTTTGGAAGCTATGACAGTGTGGGTAACGCTATATGAATCTTAGTTGCTAAGAAAATAGGCAATTTTTCGACTAATTTAATCCATAAGTAGATAACGAGCATGGCATTGACAGAACTAGAAACATACCGGTACTGATCTAGACAAGCACGTACTACGCAAATAGTAGACAAATCTACACATGATGCTAGCACTGCTAATACAGAAATTATCAGGAGAGGGATAAACGCGGTATACCCTCCAGTAGACCATGCAGAAGTCGTTGCCGCGGTGACAGCAGCAGCAGAAGCGTCCTCGGCGGCCTTCTTGTCGGCCTCGGTTTTCTCGGCGGCGGCGCGTTCGGCGTCGCTGGATATGGTGATGACGGAGACGGCGCGGACGTAGAGGAAGTAGTGGATCGGAAGCGAGCAGTCGCGTAGTCGCTTCCCAAAAACCTATTCGCCTCTCTCCCGTACAGGAACCAGAGAGACGGAGTTTCGGAGACCTGCTCTCCCGTCAACCGTGTACGCGGTGAACGGGATGGAATCGCCGGCGGCAGCAGCAGCAGAGGAACGACGTGGGCGTGGAGGCGGAGATGCGTTCTGTTTTCGCGGCGGCTAGGGTTGGCAGCGCCCCACATATACATGTGCGGCCGCACGTCCAAGTCGGTAGCCCACGATCCGACGTCTCAGATCGCGGCCCTACCTGTCAAAGACTCTCCGTTCCTGACCGGCAAAAAGAAGCGCATAGGAGCGAGCTCGGCTCGGCTCAATCCCGAATCCCGAATCCCGCAACGGTGGAGTGCGCAAGGGCATCTTCTCTTTTCAAGCTCCAATAGTATGTAGAAGAGCCACCCTTATAAACCACTCCAACTTTCCTTCCACTAGCATGGTGGGACTAAACTTCCCACCACATTGTCATGCCACCTACATGGGCCCTTAGAAATCAAATCTGAAATTGTCATATGGGCTCTAGGCCCATCTCACATTTCAACATTAGTTTCGTAATGATGAGTGGAAACATTTAAGATCATGCAAATTTACCGTTTACAATTATGCTTCTGGTAGGGGTTTGGGCATCACTCGATGCACATGCAAGGGTTTTTCCACTTATTATATTATGTTTTTCACACAAAATCCTAGTGTTGATCAGGTTGGAACATGTGTGTCATACATATAACATTACACACAACAATCACTCGGCACCCTTCATGAGTTCATCTTAACCGGAAGGGAACGAATTTCAACCACGAGCAGGTCCAGCATGCATGTCCGTCTCATGATCTTGCAATGACTCGTAGCATCAATTATAATATCATTAAGATGTGAGCTAAGTTCAACTGAGAAAGGAAGCGCCGACTAGTGTGGGTAAGATTGGTTAACAGAGGCGGAGTCGCATGCCGCCGTGGATCCGGATGCGGTGACCACCGCCTAGGGCGGCAACCCCAGGGTCCGCCCAATTTCATGAAAACCCCACAATTTGTCCCGAAATCGAGCAAACCTTAGATAAACACGAAGGAATTTGACCGCCACAAGACCTGGAAATTACCTCAACGACGGCCGTTGATGAGCTCTTCGACGTCCATATCATCACCATGCCCCTGCGCAACTCCTTCGCACCGCCCCTCCCACCGTCCCTTCTTCCTGCCTCTTTTCTCCTATCTAACGCGAGGAAGACGCCAACTAAACGACTAGGGGTATCGAATGAGGAGCAAAAAATTTTGAAACGATGTTTCGTCTCATTCAAACAACACTGACAACACGGAACCATGATGGAATGGCATTCGAGCGAGTCATGAGACAAATACAAGAGTAAAACTGAGCAAGACCGAAAAGTAAGATCAAGACCCACGGGTAGGTTGCAACTAGTGGCAATAGTGGAATTGGCCAAATTTCAAAACTAATCACACAATTGCTGCAAACACAAAAAGTGTTGGAGTGTCAATATGGAGTCTATATTGTCATCCATGCTACTCCATTCAAAGACAACTTTGGCCAGCCACTACGCACATGTTGCCATGCATCATGAACACCCCGCCCTCAGGTTTTTGAAGCGTAAATAAAGTATAGGCCTCGTGTGAGCATAAGCATATAATCTCCAATGAATAAGATATTTTTTATCTTATCAATGGTCATAGAATCTCTGAATAGTTACACCGATAAAGAAATAGTTGTTGCTCGAGCCTCGTAGCCACTTACCTTTCTTCTTGCCAAATCAAAGGAAAGGAGTTGTGCCGATCAATATAAGCTAGCACAAAGTACATGTGTACAAAGCTCCTAGGGGCAACGAAAATAAAAGATTTACTTGTCAAACCGCACCGCTGAAGCCTTCTTTTCTGCAATCGCCAGACTCCACTTGTAACCACGCGGCTTGGACAGGAGATTCACGACCCTAGCTCACACTAGCTCACATCTGAAGTCAATCAAACTTGAGATCTGAGGGTCGCATGCAATCTTCAAACTCAAATAAAATCACTGCATTCTTAGTTCTTACTGACGTGCCATGTCCATCCTTTCCCCAAATGATCATGATCTCTCTGTGCTGCAAACTCAGCTACAAACATATATATATATACCGGGCCAGTTTAAAAAAAAAACATATACCCGGCCACAGATCAAGCATTTAGTCCTGTAGGGTTATCTCAAGCCGGAATGCGCCGGAGATGGTCTGAATGGAAAACGTTGCGATACAACAGCTTCCTCGCCAGCATCCACTTCTGCCTTGCCCCTTCATCACGATCATTGATCACAAGAGGCGTTGCCTCTCTCATCGGTGACGTCCAATTTCCTTGGCCTTCTCCACGCCATGCTCTGCTGATGTTGCCATGTCCTGCCGGCGTTACCGAGTCGCTCCGCCTCCAAAGTCCACATACGCAACCCTACTTGCCTCGATGGGAGTCTCCGAGAACTACGGGAAAAAGTGTCGCGCACACACGACGTTGCAGAATATCCGAATATGTAGCCAGTCCGACGCGAGCACGCCCCCACCCCCGAAACAAAAACCAATCTGTAGCGTGTCTCCGATCCGATCGCATGGAGGACTTCGCTCGCGTCGCCCCACGGAAGAGGAGAAGGCAGAAGAAGAAGAAGGCGAGGGCGGCCGCCGCCGCGGCCACGCTCCCAGACGACGTCGTCCTCGAAATCCTGGCGCGCGCCGCGGACGACGTCGCCGCACTCTTCCGCTGCGCCGTGTCGTGCAAGCGGTGGCGAGCCCTCGTGGCCGACCCTTCGTTTCTCCGCCACCGCTGGCCGGAGGGTGCACGCGACCCGGGCTATCTCCTTGGCTTCTTTCAGACCACGTGGAAATCTCGATTGACGCCTTTCGTCCCGGTGCCGCGATCGCCGCTCGGCCCTAGGCACCGCCTGCTTGGCTCCTTCTTCCCCAACGCCGGTGGCTTATTACACGACGCGGTTCCACTCGCCTCGCGCTCTGGCCTCCTTCTCGTGCGTCTCCGCTCAGTCCACGAGTGGACAGATGTCGAACAGGGACTCGTCCGCCTGGCCGTGTGCAACCCACTCGCCAGGACGTGGGACGAACTACCTCCGCTATACCATGGATCCCAAGTCATAAGCGAATACGCCATTCTAACTGACGAAGACCACTGTCCGAAGGGTCGACTGCAAAAACCATTGCCAAGGTACACAACTTTGTTCAAAGTGATTATAATCATGGTGGCACCACACAAAATGTACACTTTTTCGTCCGCTGAGTCGAGCTGGAGCACACCTACAAGGTGCTTTGAACACTTGGAAAATCTGGAGTATGACTTCGTCCATGGCAACCCCGTCGTGTCTCAGGACAAGATACACTGGCTTCTCAAAGGCTTAGGGAACTTTTGGACCCTTGAAATCTGTATTGAGACTGACCAAGTCTCCATAATACAGTTTCCGATTACGCAGGGCTTCTTTGAATACAGCCTTTACCATGGACCGGTACTCCATGTGGCAGTTGTTGGCAAATTATCACTTTTTTGCGTGCACAAAAAATTCCTCCGGCTACAAATCTTTACACATCAAGGTGACCAAGGGGGTGGAAATGGTGTTGCTGACGCGACACGTACTGAGGTCATCAAGCTCAAGCACAAACCACCGCCCACTGAAGCACTCTACATGTATGTGTACGAGAAGAGCGCGACACAGCTTGTCAATGACCGACGCAAGTTCATGTGCATTGTCAATCTTGAAACAGGGAAAATTGATGAGGTCAAGGGCATGTCTTGCGACCTTAAAGGACCGACCGTCGTACCTTTTGAGATCGATTGGCCAGCCTTCTTCATGTGTAGCTTGGAGGATCACTTAAGACATACAGTGGACCCCCATATTGTTTAGTGTTCAATTTTGATAGTATGTTGTTTAACGTTGAGTTTTTAAGTTATGGCAATACGGTTAATGGCCGGAATCACAAGTTCTTTATGATGATTGTAGAAATCTACTATCAAGCAAATTTACAGTTTACAATTATGCTTCTTGAAAGTTTGTAATGATTAGTTGTGTAATTAGAAACTTTGTGTAAGTAGAAACTCAAGAATTGCCTCACCCGCCAGATCAACTTTCAATGCATTGTTAATGGCTTCCTCGACACCCAATAGTCTCCACACTTCTCTTGCTTTCTGACAAATGTTAATGGCACACGGACAAAAACACTAATTGCAAAAAGGTAATAATGAATTTAATTACGAACGCGACCGCGTGAAGCATCCAAAGTCGCACGCGCTATACATATATGTTAGTAGAGCTTATCTCTCACCTGGCACCTCATCGAAAGGGACATGGAAGGCTGCCTTATATGTCAGTCCAAAACATTGCCGCCCGCCGAGGTGGGACTAAACTCCCTTCCATGCGTTCCTTTGGTTTTTTTTTGAGCGACTGAAACCAAGCTTTATTCAGAGAATTCCACATGGTGTGGGATACAACGCTGATCATGGGATTGGCCTAGCCACATATGGCGCCCCGGTCCCAGTGAAAAGGCATGCTTGGCTAAACTATGTGCCTCTACATTGACGGCTCGAGACTCATAAGTGAAAGTAAAGCTAAGTAAAGAAGATAAGCTGTTTATCTCTGCTATGATTGCACCATTCGCACCCTGATCCGAATTATTGATAGCATTCACGACTGCCTTAGCATCTGATGCCACTAGCACGTTCCGGAGATTGAGATCTTGGGCTAGAGCTAGTGCTTCTCTGCATGCTATTGTCTCGACTATCGCCGGATCATCAACGCCAGCTATTCCGAGGGCTGAGCTTCCCAGAAATCCACCATTAGCATCACGGCACACTGCCGCTGCAACACCACCTATGCCCCTGCGACATGCAGCATCAACATGTACTTTCGCAACTTCCGGCGGTGGAGCTTTTGGTCGTATCGTTTGTTGCACTGGGCCTGGTCCTCGAGTGGCGGTGCTTTTCCCTGGTTCTCGAACCAGTTCGAGATCTTGTATGAACCTGCAAATAAATGCGTGTGTACTTTGTGGACTCTGAAATATTCCCTCATGTATGGCTTTGCGTCGCGATGACCAAATGGCCCATAGCGTGACCGCGCATGTAACAAACTGGTCATGTGTTAACAGCTCCATGAGTGTGAATAGCCATTGCTTGGCGCTTGGTTCCATGACACCAACCAGCCGCTGAGAGAGATCCTCATCTGCTAGAGCCCATATGCACCGTGACATAGTACACTGCAACAGCGAATGCCTCCACGAGTCGGGCTGACCACACATACCGCATGAGCTAGAATCCGTCATGTGTCGATGCTCGCGGACATCATTTGTAGGGATGGAATGTTTTGATAGTCTCCATAGGAACACTCGGATTTTCGCGGGCACTTGCACCTTCCAAAGTGTTTTCCATGCCCCCTCCTCCGGTGCCGTACTCGATGGTCCCGCTGTTGTTTCTAGCCATGCTTCCCTTCTTGCCTTAGTGCTTACCAGCATGCGGTATGCACTCCTCACCGTGAATAGCCCAGACCTCTCATGGTTCCAGCTCCAGAAATCTTCGATGTTTTTCGTGCACAATGGAATGCCGAGAATGCATTTTGCGTCCATTGGCAGGAACGTTGCCTGTACTAGCTGTTTGTCCCACGATGCTGACGTTTGATCAATTAGCTCAGCCACATATACTAACGGGCTTTGTTGTAGTTGGCCATACGGCCTCATCATCTCCTCTCTCGGGATCCAATTGTCCGTCCAAATTCTGGTAGATTGACCATTGCCTATGCGCCGAATTAGGCCTTGTTTCAGCACGTCCTTGCCTTCTGTTATAGCTCTCCATACCTGGCTTGGGTGAGATCCCAGCTCAGAGTTCAAAAACTGTTCTCCTGGATAGTATATGCTCTCAAGCAAACGTGCACATAAGCTGGCAGGTTGTTGTACGAGGCGCCACGCCTGCTTAGCGAGCATTGCCATGTTGAAAAGCTCAAAGTCCTTAAAGCCCAGGCCCCCCAGTCCTTTTGGCTTAGTCATCTCGTTCCAAGAGACCCAATGCGGTTTCCTTTTGCCATCCTTGCAACCCCACCAGAATTTCCGGATCAGTTTGTTTAGATGCTCACATAGTCCCCTTGGCAGCTTAAAACATGACATGGAATACACCGGAACCGCTTGGGCTACTGATTTAATCAGTACTTCCTTCCCTGCCGCCGACATAGAACTCTCAATCCAACCTTGCACTTTGCTCCATAGGCGGTCTTTGAGGTATTTGAATGCTCCATTCTTGCTGTTCCCAATATCAGATGGCATCCCGAGATATTTTTCATTCAAAGTTTCATTTGGTACATTTAGAGCAACCTTGATGTTATTTCGAGCACTATCTGGCACACCTTTGCTGAAAAAGATAGTTGATTTTGCATGATTGACTCTCTGACCAGATGCTCTGCAATAAGTGTCCAAGACTTGGTTTACCTCCTCCGCTCCCTCACTATTTGCCTTGAAAAACAGCAGGCTGTCATCAGCGAATAGGAGGTGGTTAATCTTAGGTGCTGTTGATGACACCTGTAACCCCTCCATGTTGGATGACTGTCTTCTAGATTTTAACAGGCACGACAGGCCCTCTGCTGCTAACAAGAACAAGTAAGGTGACATCGGATCCCCTTGTCTTATGCCACGGGTTGGCTTAAACCCTTCAAGCCTCTTTCCATTAAAAAGCACTGAAAAATTAACTGTAGATACCATGTTCATGACAATGTTTACCCATCTGTTCGAGAATCCAAGTTTGAGCATGATTGCCTTTAGATATGGCCATTCAACCCTATCATATGCTTTCATCATATCTAACTTCAGTGCACAAGATTGGTGTTTCTTTGCTTTGTTCCTCTTCATGAAATGCAAACACTCGTATGCAATGATAATATTGTCAGTTATCATCCTCCCCGGCACAAAAGCGGACTGTTCCTCGGATATGATATCCGGTAAGATTAGTTTCAGACGATTTGATATCACTTTTGAAGCAATCTTATAAAAGACGTTGCACAAACTTATTGGGCGGAATTGAGACAGAACGGTAGGGTTTTTTACCTTCGGTATAAGGACCAAGATGGTCTCGTTAATGCTCTCCGCTGACTCTGTGCCATCAATTATCCGCAACACCATCCTGGTTATCTCTTCTCCACAAGTTTCCCAATGTCGCTGGAAAAAGTGTGCCGGGAATCCATCCGGTCCGGGCGCCTTGGTTGGAAACATTTGGAAAAGAGCTGTCTTGACTTCCTTGATATCATATGGGGCGTTTAAGGTAGCATTCATTTCATCCGTGACCTTCCTCGGCACCGTATCAAGCACTTGATCCATGTCTTGGACCCCTTCCGAAGTGTACAGGGTTTTGTAAAATTTCGTTGTCATCGCCTCCATTTCCTTCGTATCATCAGTTAACTGGCCATCATTTCTCTGGAGAGCTTTTATTTTGTTTTTCCTGCGGCGGCGGCTAGCACGTAGGTGAAAAAAATAAGTGTTTTTGTCTCCATGTTTCAACCACTCAATTCTTGCTCTTTGCCTCCACAATATTTCTTCACGATGATAGAGCTCAACCAATCGATCCGTCACCTTGATTTCAGCTCCTGTCGGTCCAGATCTACCTGGGGATCCCCGCATCTCTTGTAGCTGATTCTGCAGCTGTTTTATCTGAGCTCGGACGTTACCAAAGTGTTGGCGGTCCCACTGCGAAAGGTCAGTCGCCAGAGCCTGGAGTTTGTCGCGCATGCCAGCGACAGAATCTGTCGGGCTTCGCGCCCATGCAGCCTGCACCACTCCCGCCAGGGCTGGATCCCTCTCCCAGCAGAGCTCGTACTTAAATGTACGCGGGTCCCGTCTGCATGCATGCACTCCACCCACGTCGAGGAATATGGGTATGTGATCAGAAGACGCTGCCTCTCTGTGCTCTGTGATCGCGTTAGGAAACGCCGTGCACCACGCCATGTTTGCGACACATCTATCTAGCCGAACCCTGGTGTGTGTTCCGCCTGCTACTTTCTTCTCAAAGGTCCAATTCCTTCCCTTGTATCCAATGTCGGTCAAGCCACAAGTGTCAAGTGCATCCCGAAAGGAGTCCATCTGGGCTTGGCTTCTGTTGCCAACTCCGTCATGCTCGCTCTGCAGAAGAACTTCATTGAAATCGCCCATGACCACCCACGGCTGGGTGTTGTCTCCCGTTATCCCCCGTAGCAGGTCCCATGTTTTGTATCGCTCGGTCACCTGCGCTTCTCCGTATATAAAAGTGATTCTCGTCGGGATATTAACTAGTTCCTCCACAGCAATGTCAATGTGATACTCCGAGTAGCCAATAACTTCAAGTTTTATTTCCTCGTTCCAAAATATTCCAAGTCCCCCACTTCGACCACAACTACTAACTGCAAAACTTTTATCATAGCCTAAAGTGCCTACCAAATTCTCCACCCTGGAGCCCTCTATCTGGGTTTCAACAATACAAACTATAGAGGGGGCAAGTTGCCTCGTGAGGTCACGAAGCTCACGAACTGTCGCGGGTTTGCCAGCCCCACGACAGTTCCAGCATAGAAGACTCATTGCGCCTGGCGCGACCCCTCATGGGGGCCCGCCAAACGCGCATCATTTTGTTTGCTAGAGGCCAGGCTCTTCACTGATCCTTTCTCTGTGGCTATGGTTGTTGACTTGTTTCTCTTCGGTTCCTGTTTGGTCGATGGGCTGGGTGGTATTTCTGGCGCCGGTAGAGGTAAAGGTGGGGTACCCTTTCCGATTTGAGGAGAAAGGTTAGGGAGGGGGTCCTTGAGATCAGCAGCGCCCCTCTTGCGATTCCTCTCGCCGTCTGCCATGGCTGTGTCCATTGTGTTCACAGTGTCATCATCGCTCCTGGGCACGAACGCATTTTGCTGCATTCCCCCTCTTCCTCTGCCGCTGCCTCGGCCACCACGGCCTCTTCCTCGGCCACCTCTGTTTCCTTGATTTTCGCCAGGGCCTCTCCCGGGTCCTCGAAACCAAGTTGCTTTAAGCTCTTTGAACACTAGTGCATTGGGAGGATGAACCCCATCCCCACACTCCTTGAAAGTGTGGCCCAAATATCCACAAACCGCACACCAGTCCGGCAATCTCTCATACTTCACCCTGAAAAGGACCCTCTGAACCTCTCCCTTCTTCTTTACCACTAGGGAGACGGCGTTCTTTAGGGGTTTCGTGACATCAATGTTCACACGCACTCGAGCAAAATTTCCTTCAAAGTCCTGCGCCATTGGTTCAGCATAGATGAACTCCCCCACTGTCGACGATAGGGCTTTGATCTTGGAGAAATATCCTTGAGGGAAGTCGTGTATCTGCACCCACATCTCTATCTTATTGAGCTCGATAGAGGAGGGCTTAGTAAAGCCATCATAAGGCGCCATGACGACTGCTTTTCCTTTGAAATTCCATGGTCCGTCTTCCATGACCCGTTCCCAGTCCCCCAAACACGAAAACTGCATTGTATAGAGATTTTCCTCGAGTGGTTTAATCTTCACCTCTTGGGCTAGATCCCATGCCACCCGCATATTGCGGAAGAACCAATACTGACTGTAGGTTTTATCAGTATGAACCCTAGCAATTGCCATCCAGCGGGTAGCCTCCTCCGGGAGCTCGTCCTCTTCTACGATCACATCCTGCAAATCATCCTCCTTGAGTCCCAACTCTGCCATCATCGCCTCGAGCTCAGAGGAGCCCGAACTTTCCGCTTTATCCGCCATCGATCAGATCTCTTGCCCGTGGTCACGATCCGCGGGCGGTAGTGTCCCTAGCTGTCCCGATCTCACCCGCACCTCGGCCCGGGGCCTTGATGACCGGCGATAGGAGAGAACAGCAGGGGAGAAAGATCTCTACGGCGGAGACTGAGTCGCCGCCGAGAGGAAGAAAGAAACCCTAGCGAGAGGGGATTACTCTTTTCTTTTTGCTTAAGCGAAGATTTTTCCCTCGTAATGTGTTCCTTTGGTGTGTCCCCAAGTTTTCTGAATTCTGCACGGCCCATATTCATTAGATGTCAAGCTAGTGTGGCCCATATTCATTGGATGTTAAGCTAGTGTGGCCTTGTTGGATGGACGTCTGGCCGATAAACCATAGGAATTTTGAGGGGCAGCCAGGGCCTATATAGCAAGCATTGACACATTCATGATTGGTGGCACACTTTACAATTGCACACAAGCCATTGAATTAGTGGCACATGGTAATCGTACAAACAATGAATAATTCCTTTATCTAATCTCAACGAAAAACTGAATTTTTGAGAGAAATGAAATAAATTAGCTACAAATAGAATTTCTACATTAAGTTCAACCACTGAATTTGGGGGAGACATAAAATAAAATGTCTTGCAAATAGAGTTTACACATTGAGTTCACCCAAAACCACACCTGTGCAACATTTCAATCGCCGCACATTCCTACAGTGTGTCCAAATCATTGACCCCTCCTTGCACATGTTACTTCCGCCGCTTCATGGGCATCGATCAATCTCGCCTTGGCCTCTCATGCCAGCATCAATGTCCCCATCATGAATGTAGAAACATTTTTCCCACAATACACAGCATTTTCCATTACTTTAATTGTTAATGTTGCTTCTATTAAATTCACTTAGAAGTTCTAGTACCATATCCATAGGCAGGTGGATAGCAAATGGATCCTCAAAGAGAAGCATCCGTTGCAATCCGAAAACAAATTCATTATGTAATCAACAATTTTTTAGATGATGAATTAGAAACACTTGCAGTCTACACATCAAAAAGATATCTTTCCGAAAGCACTCTGGTTGCATCTTTCTCATGGCAGACAATAAATATGAGCCAAACTATACATATCATAATTTTGAAAAGACAAGCACTGATTAAGGTCACATGCTAGCAATCTATACATTGTCTAATGATGATCAGATTTATCCACATTTCTATAACAAGGTATAAATGGATGAAAAACATAATATGCATTCCCTACAGAAGCATATGCATGCATCAACCAAAGTATGAACAAAAGTCAAGCGCAATAGCTTGTTGCCATTGTCCTCCGAAGGGAAACATTGCACCACGGTATCCAAAGACTAACATTGTTTCAAGTACTACGCATGCATGCAGGCTATTGCAGTAAAGTTCACGACCACTCTTCACTCGTGCAGGCGACCAATTCACTAGGAGATCCCCCCTACTTTTCCTGGACATCGCAGATCATCGCACCATGTACAATCGACAACCACCTTTAGCTGATTGAGTTCCCTCGGCCTGGACATTCAAAGAATCGAGTTAGCTCTCTCTACCGAACACAAGCAAGACAAAGATGCTGCAAAAGAGAAGAGGCACATGGCTCTCCAGATTGTACAAGAAGTCTAACGACATATGAATTTCAAATAACCAAAAACTTCTACAAAATGTAGATAAACCAAGTTTTTGTTCGGACATTGCCAATTCGCTCGAGTAAATCAGACCTATAAGCCCAGATAAATGCTCTCAAACAGTAGCATAGCATATCTCTCTCCAGTTCATCTAAAGATTATTTAGCAAGCCTGATGAGATATATAAGGTTATTTATTAAGCCTAAGTAAACAATAGCAATTCCAGGTAACAAGATATAAATGAATGAAAAACAATAATATTGCACTCTCCAAAATCATACGCATCATCACATCAAATCAAGCACATGTGAGATCAAATCAATCAATACAATTTGTACGTACACAACTATTGTGATTTGTTAAGTCTAGCTAAGGAGAATAAATTCATCCACAATCATGCTTGGACCAAGTGTCTATTCATCTTGAGGTGAGCAGCAACGTACATACTCCATCCATTATCACCACAAACCAATCAAGCTATCTACGCAAACACGCCGCTACTAGTTATCACCAGCAGATTAACGTATGAGTTTTTCATCAGCATCATTGTCAATTCAAGTTCAAGATTCGTATGAGCATCATTGTTAATTTCAAGACCACCACCGCAGATCCAAAACAGACCCAAAAATGCACAGTAAAATAACACTGAGCCAGCACCACTATTGCCCATGATCCGATGGCCATACAATCTGAGAGAGAGAGAGAGAGAGAGAGGAGACAGTGACTTACCTGAAATGACAAAGACGCAACCACCACTGCCCAGATTGCAGATAATTTTATTGGTGAATCAGCTACATCTTCTGGGAAAAAAGGAAGATGATGAGACAAAAGAGGACTTCACAAAGGCATCACAGTTGATTCATATAAGTAATGTAAGATGAGGGTACAAATGCAACATAGTTCAGGTCTATAAGCAAAGACAAGAAACATGGATTGTTGTGACAACAAATACAACTCAGCTTGGCAGAGAGCATCATGACCAGGTCGTGCATCACTCGAAAATGACAAGATTGCACAAAACATTAGAAAACTCAATTTTATGGATTTGGACCTCGACCAACAGTAGGGTGGGGTGCAGTGACTACTATACAAAAAGTTTCCCAACAAAAAAATATAACTTGCATGTCCGTATACTGAGAACATGCTACAGAGCAACACATCATGTCTATGATAAGATCATTCATTGGCTGTCATGAAAAATGAAAACATAAACTGGTAGAACTTGTACTTCAGCCATACTAGCTCAACATGTGAATGGAAATGGATTCGAAGCTGCAAAAAATTACTTCACAAGCAAAAGATTCAAACTTTTGCATGCAGCCTCTCCTCAAAATGAAAGTAATGTTGACGTAATGAAGAGAACAAAAAGTATATCTTACATGAGAAGTTGTTGTCCATGCTCTTCTTGCAATTGCTTTCTTTTATGCAAGGGAAACATCAAAACCTTGCTCCATCAAACTAAAGAGTAAAGAGCCATCAAATGTCCTGAAGATACCGAAAACAATTAGCTATAATATCTAGTAGGACATCCAGCAAGCTATTACAGACAGAGCATAGATGTATAAATCATAGGGTGCGAAAGCATGCAGGCAAGCAGCTACGAGACCGATTCAAGTGAAAGCCAAGTGCACAGCGGTTGCGGAAGCACAAAAGCTGGTCTGATTCAAAAAATAGAGTATACAAGTTGCACAAGTCTACACTAGGAAATGAACAAACCTGAAACTAAACAATTCTGCACTAGCTAGATATTGTTATTGTTCCACTATGAGTTATGACAGTCAGAGAGAGAGAGAGAGAGAGAGAGAGAGAGAGAGAGAGAGAGAGAGAGAGAGAGAGAGAGAGAGAGAGAGAGAGACCTTGAATGACGAAGAGGCAACCACCAGTGCTGAGACTGCAGATACAGACCAGGTACATCTTCTGCAAAAAGAAGGAAGATGATGAAACAAAAGAGGACTTCACAAAGGCATCACAGTTGAGCCATATAAGTAATGTAAGATACAAAGGTATCCAGAGGGCACAAATGCAGAATAGTTCAGGTCTACCAGCAAAGACAACAAATATTCATTGCTACGACAACAAATACAACTCAGCTTGGCAAAGAGCATCACGACCGGGTCGTGCACCACTTAGAAATGACAAGATTTGGACCTCCATAAGCAGGAGCTGGGGTGCAGTGACTGCTATATAAAAAAGCTCCCAGCAAAAAAAAACTTGCATCTCCATAGACTGAGAGCATGCTACAGAGCAACACACCCTATCTATGATAGGATAATTGGTTGTGTCATGAGAGATGAAAATGAAATGGATTAGAAGCTGCAAAAAAATACTCCCTCTGTAAAGAAATATAAGAGAGATTAGATCACTACTTTAGTGATCTAAATGCTCTTATATTTCATTACGGAGGAAGTACTTCACAAGCAATAGGTGTTGGGGAACGCAGTAATTTCAAAAAAAATTCCTACGATCACGGAAGATCTATCTAGGAGATGCATAACAATGAGAGGGGGAGTGTATCTTCATACCCTTGAAGCTCGCAAAGCGGAAGCGTTTATCAACGCGGTTGATGTAGTCGTACACCTTCACGATCTGTCCCGATCAAGTACCGAACGTACGGCACCTCCGCGTTCAGCACACGTTCAGCTCAATGACGTCCTCGCCTTCTTGATCCAGCAAGACGGACAAAGTAGTAGATGAGTTCCGGCAGCACGACGGCATGATGACGGTGTTGCTGAAGAACAATCTCTGCAAGGCTTCGCCTAAGCACTACGGAAACTATGACGGAGGATAAACTAGAGGGGACGGGGTTGCCCGCACATGACTTGGTGTTTCTTGATGTGTCTTTGGTGCTAGCCCTGCCCCTATATTTATATGTTGAGCCTTGGGGTCGAAACTTGGAGTAAAAGCCTTTGTCGGTGTCAAAACCGGCGGATCTCGGGTAGGGGGTCCCGAACTGTGCGTCTAGGCAGATGGTAACAGGACACAAGGGACACGATGTTTTACCCAGGTTCGGGCCCTCTTGATGGAGGTAAAACCCTACGTCCTGCTTGATTGATATTGATATTGTGGATGTTTACAAGAGTGGATCTACCACGAGATCAAGGAGGCTAAACCCTAGAAGCTAGCCTATGGTATGATTGTAAAGGTTGTTGTTGTTATTCTATGGACTAGAGCCATCCGGTTTATATAGACACCGGAGAGGGCTAGGGTTACATAGAGTCGGTTACAATGGTAGGAGATCTACATATCCGTATCGCCAAGCTTGCCTTCCACGCCAAGGAAAGTCCCATCCGGACACGGGACGAAGTCTTCAATCTTGTATCTTCATAGTCTTGGAGTCCGGTCGATGATGATAGTCCGACCGATGATAGTTCGGCTGATGATGGTAGTCTGGCTATCCGGACACCCCCTAATCCAGGACTCCCTCAGTAGCCCCTGAACCAGGCTTCAATGACGATAAGTCCGGCGCGTATATTGCTTGGCATTGCAAGGCGGGTTCCTCCTCTGAATAATAGAAGATTGTGAAAACCAGGATAGTGTCCGGCTCTGCAAAATAAATTCCACATTCCACCGTAGAGAGAATAATATATACACATGTTCAATCTGCTGACGTTTTTTGCGGCATGTCGTCACGCCACTACCAAGCCATTACTTGAATCGTTTTTTACTCCACCACCTCAGCGCATCTAGCGAAGCGGTTTCCTTGGCACGTCTTGTCGAAGCAGAGATTGTGTTCCCCCTTAATCCGGGATTCTCATCAATACGGACGTGGGTAACCCAACCGCGCCATTGATGGTGACGCTTGGGGGATAAGCGAGTTTTACCAGGCCGGTGGGGGACGCGTAGACTTCGCCCGCCCATATAAGGGATAAGGTTTCACCTTTTCACCTACACCTTCTTCCTCCTTTGCCTATCCATCTCCGCGCACTCGAGCTCCAGCGCCCAAGCCCGCACATCCCGTCTCAACCTTCCCCAGTTATGTCCGGAGCGGGAGGCAAGTGGATGACCTCCTCCGTTACGGAGGAGCACATCGAAAGACTGTGCAGCGCCGGCTACCTGTCCGGCGATATCGCGCACCGGCTGCCTGACGAGGGGCAGCTCATCCCCACCCCCAGGCCCCATGAGAGGATCGTTTTTCTTCCCCACTTCCTCCGCGGACTGGGTTTTCCACTTCACCCTTTTGTCCGGGGGCTCATGTTCTACTACGGCATGGATTTCCATGATCTGGCGCCGAACTTCATCCTCAACATCTCGGCGTTCATCGTCGTGTGCGAGGCCTTCCTCTGCATCCAGCCCCACTTCGGCTCGTCGCTCAAGACCTTCAATGTCAAGCCGAAGGTAGTGAAGGGCACTCAAGCGGAGTGCGGAGGCGCCATGTTGGGCAAGATGCCCAATGTCCTTTGGTTCGAAGGGGCCTTTGTGGAATCCGTCAAGGGGTGGCAATCGGGGTGGTTCTATATCACCGAGCCGCGCAACACTAAGTGGGCGGCGGCCCCCGAGTTCAGATCTGGTATCCCCACGCAGCTCACCTCCTGGAAAGAGAAGGGTTTGCTGTGGGGTAGTTCGGAGGAGGTGACGGGACTCCAAGCCTGTATCCAGAATCTGGTGAAGAAGCTCAGGCTGGTTAACGTGGTCCAAGTCATGCTCGTCCGCCGGATTCTCCCATGCCAAGAGCGGGCATTCAATCTGTGGGAGTTCAATCCGGAACAACACCAGGCGCTAAGCGGGCTCTTCGACACGACGTACGAAGGCGCCTGGAGGGTGATGTTTAAGGGCGCCGAAGCCCCCGCATCCGCGACTGAAGATCGCGGATTTCGCTCGCAGCGTCAAGCCGACGAGGTAAGTGATTCTACCCTTTTACGGGACACTTGCTTTTCATAGTTTGACTCTATGCGGGTTTTAATTTCCCCTTTTCCTTTGACAGGACTGGATGAGGAAGGCGGATCAGATTATCTGCCCGGCTCCCATGCCAGAAAACCCAGTACACGCCCATCTAGCGAGGCTGCTGGTTCCGGCACCGCACGTGGTGCCGGAGAAGAAGGCCAAGAAGGAGGCCACGGGTGCTCGAAAGAGTTCCCGTTTTCAGGTGTCCGATGACTCCGGGGCGGACTCCTCCCCCGAAAACGAGGAGGAGAAAGAGGACTCTCTCCCAGAGGAGGGAGAGAGGAAGAGGAAGGCTTCCCCAACAGGGGAGACCGAAGGGTCCAAGAGGGAAAGGACTATTCCCCCGGACAGCTCCGCCAACATCAACGTTGGCGAGGAAGAACGGCCTTCAAGGGCCAGGCCTCCAGCGAGATCATAAGTATCCGGATTCCTGAGTGATTTATAATTTCTTTTTCTGTGTCACATAGTGTCATTCTGATGCCGCACGCTGCCTGTAGTCCGGCCAAGGATGATCTCCCCGCTTCATCGAGCGGGTCGTTGGCTCCGTCGGATATAGATTCCATCCCGACCGCCTCCACCCCTCGCGACACCGAGGACGCCGAGGTGGGATCCCAAGAAGGGACCCATCAGGGGGAGGCTCCAGAGGCGCCACAAGGCAGCCTCCCGGACTTTGCGCCGGACTCCATATCAGAACCTGTAGTGGTTCCGGAGTCCGTCCGGTGGCCCCTTCGCACGAAGGGCAAGACCACACCGGCGGCTTCCGTCCAACCGGAGGCGCCGGAAAATTTGTTGGAGGCGCTCCAGAGCGCTTCCATCGAGGAAGAACACCGCACTATTATGAGTGCGGTGATTCAGAAGGTATAGCTTGCCAAGAGCGGGCTGACCGAAGCCTGCAGTAGCCTTCTATCAAGCTTTGAGGTAAGAAGTTAAAAATATGCAATGTAATACCGCATAGACAGTAGCCCCTGATGCTCGGTTCGGTGTTTGGAAAGAAAAGCCGGACTGAGGATCTGAAAAAAAAGAAGATATACGCAGGGTTGCTAAAAAATTATGTCAATATGGGTTGCAGGTTGCGCTGCTGACCTCTGCCGCACTGACTGCGGAGGTCGGTGCTTTAAAGCAGGAGCTCGAGCGGTCCGAGCAATAGCTCGGCCGCGCCAAGAAGCAGCTCCAGGACAAAGAAGGTGAGTAACACCATTTTGAACTTGTACCTTACAGAAAAGGATTTAGGTTGCAACAAAAAATAACAAGGATAACATGGGTACTGCAGGGGCCACCAACGAGGTGGCGACCCTGAAGGAGGCCGTGTCTGCGGCCGAACGCAATGCGGCCGCGGAACGGACAGAGCGAGAAAAGAAGGAGGCGCGGGTGGCGGTGGTTCAACAAGAGCTCCAGGCTCTCACGGAAAAGCATGAGAGTTTGGAGCGTGACTCAAAGACTCGAGAGTCCGAGCTTGCCTCGGCTCTCGAAAGTGCCAAGACTGCCAAGGCCGATGCCCATAAGTCCCTTCAGGAGATTGAGTTGGTGAGGAAGATAGCGGCGGGTAAGGCATTTTTCATACAAAGCAAGCATGTGAATGTAAATTACGTGTTACTTACCCGAATTCGGAACTCTCCAGGGGCGTTTGCAGATCTGCCTCGCAGCGTGTCTGATGCCGCCGCATTCTACCGAGCCGAGGAGGGGAGCTCAACGGAGAAGGTCTTCTGGTCTTAGTATGCTGAGGCCGGCCATCCGGTGCCCCCTAGCGACCAGCTGAAGCAGCTGGTCGAGCTCCACATGGCGGCCGAGCAGGCCATGAAGGGCCTTATAGTCTGGCTGTGGCCTGGAGAGGCCATGCCTGGGAGCTACTTCGGTCTCGTGCGACAGTTGGTGGATGCGTGCCCCTGGGTGGAGGTTATCAAGCGCTCCGCCTGTATTGAAGGTGCTCGTCGGGCCCTTGCCCGTGCAAAGGTGCATTGGGGCAAGCTGGATGCGGAGAAGCTAATCACCAACGCGCCGCCAGCGGGCAAGGAATATCGTACGCCCAAAATGTACTATAGGACTGTCCTGAAGGGTGCCCGCAAGATTGCGGATGAGTGCCCCAGAGATGTAATTATTGAGTAAATTCTCCATGTGTTATCCTGTGCGCTGAAAACTTTGTTCATATGCACTAAGCAACGCTTGTTAATTTAAAATATTACCTTCTGTGCGGCCGTTTATTAAATCCGAGAGATGGCAAGTCGTCGGCTTCAGCCCCCATGCCACGAGTGCTGGGGTGTTCGGGATAAACTTGAGCACTCTTGTTCCCATTTTTGGGTCCATCTAGGGAGGCGCTCAACACAACGAACAAGGCAACTGGACTTATAGTGCTTGAACACTCTCACTTAGCCATAGAATTCTATAATTTTAAATTTCGGCGAAGCCCCTAGTATTCAGAAGACCGAATTAGGGGCGCTATCCATGCCTTCGTCGGACATTATCCGGAACTTTGCTCAAAGCGGCGTAGGTCTTTAAGGACCCGAAAGGACCTCTCGAACAGCGACCAGTCTCTCGCCTTATCATGACGGTCAGTTTTAGCTTTCTCCACTGAGGCGTTAACCCGGCTCAACCGGGGCGCAATCGCAGTGGTTCTCCCAGTGCTACCTTAGCCGATAGAACGGAACGTAAGGTGCCAAACATGGGAGCCGGGCAAACCCAACTATTGACCCAAGACATGATTCGGAGCCGATTCATATAATGCTATAAGTTCGGGGTGCCGCACTTGTGAAAGTGTGCGGACTTTATCACACCATAATGCGGGGAACACAAGCCCCTGGTGTATTTGGCCGTACCAAAATGTACGGATGCAACATGTCGTAAATGAACATATATATATAAGGTAATGCAATTATGAGCAAGAAGTGCTGCATTTTATTCGAGAAGATCTGCTATGAGTGCGGAATGATACAAATAGTACGGAAAACAAGGGATTGTACGAATTAAAGGCGTCTCACTCCAGGGGTAGGCCGCGGAATGGTGTATTTAACAAATTTAATGCTCGTAATGGAGACCACCTGAGTGTTCGTCGCAGCCTTTGTCCTTCCCTGGCTGTTGCATCATGAGTTCGGCAGGTTCGCCGCCGGACAGAGTCCTGTGTAAAAAAAAGAAATAAAAGATAAAAAGAGCCACACACTTGGGAGCCCCTGGTGTGGTCGAACCGCACTCTGGGTATGTTGTGGTTGTGCCTCTCCCCCTATGCCCGTGGTATCTCCAAGGCGTAATTATGTATGCGGAGAGTTTGTCTTACAATTGTGCGAGGGCTGGGGTTGAGGCCGCATTGCTACGCGTGCTCGGAACATGCCAGGTGGTCTTGGTTGATGTTGCTCCGGGCGCGTTTCGCCGTGTCCGGTCGTTTAACGGCCGGACTCGAAGATTGCCTTAAAAGGCTGCTCTGTACTTCTGCCGCGACAGCCGCTGTATGTTCCTCCGTTCGGAGGGAGCGTTCCATGTTTCCATTGACCGTGATGACTCCACGAGGGCCTGACAGCTTGAGCTTAAGGTATGCATAATGCGGCACCGCGTTGAATTTTGCGAACGCGGTTCGTCCGAGCAGAGCGTGATAGCCACTGCGGAATGGGACTATGTCAAAGATTAACTCCTCGCTTCGGAAATTATCCGGGGATCCAAAGACCACTTCCAGTGTAACTGAGCCTGTACAACTGGCCTCGACACCTGGTATGACGCCTTTGAAGGTTGTCTTTGTAGGTTTAATCCTTGAAGGGTCTATGCCCATCTTGCGCACTGTATCCTGATAAAGCAGGTTCAGGCTACTACCGCCGTCCATCAGGAATCTTGTGAGGTGAAATCCGTCGACGATTGGGTCTAAAACCAATGCGTCGAATCCGCCATGGCGGATACTGGTCGGATGGTCTCTTCGATCGAAAGTGATCGGGCAAGAGGACCATGGGTTGAATTTTGGGGCGACTGGCTCCATCGCGTATACGGCCCGTAGTGCACGCTTCCGCTCCCTCTTGGGAATATGCGTTGCGTATATCATGTTTACCGTCCGAACTTGAGGGGGGAATCCCTTTTGCCCTCTGTTGTTCGGAGGCCGGGTCTCTTCCTCGTAATCGCTGTGTAGCCCCTTGTCATTGTATACGGCGATTAATTTGCCTGCCTGCTTGAATACCCAACAATCTCTGTTGGTGTGGTTAGATGGCTTTTCGGGGGTTCCATGTATTTGACAGGAGCGGTCGAGTATTCGGTCCAAATTGGACGGGCCCGGAGTGGTTCTTTTGAATGGCTTCTTCCGTTGACCGGGCTTGGAGCCTCGGAATCCGGCGTTGACTGTCGTATCCTCATTGCTGTCACCGTTAATGCGGCGTTTGTTTTTGTTTCGACGCAACCTGCCATTGCGGTCCTTGGTATCCGGACTGCCAGCGTTTTTGCTGAGGTTGTTGCTGCGAGCTAGCCAGCTATCCTCTCCCGCACAGAAGCGGGTCATGAGTGATGTGAGGGCTGCCATGGATTTCGGCTTTTCCTGTCCTAGGTGCCGGGCCAGCCACTCGTCGCGGATGTTGTGTTTGAAGGCAGCGAGGGCCTCTGCATCCGGACAGTCGACGATTTGATTTTTCTTTGTTAAGAACCGTGTCCAAAATTGCCTGGCCAATTCGTCTGGCTGCTGGATTATGTGGCTTAGGTCATCTGCGTCCGGTGGTCGCACATACGTGCCCTGTAAGTTGTCGAAGAATGCGGCTTCCAGGTCTTCCCAGCATCCAATTGACTCTGCGGGCAGGCTGTTAAGCCAATGCCGAGCTGGTCCTTTAAGCTTGAGCGGGAGATATTTGATGGCGTGAAGATCGTCGCCGCGGGCCATATGTATATGGAGGAGATAATCCTCAATCCAAACCGCGGGGTCTGTTGTGCCACCGTAGGATTTGATATTAATGGGTTTAAACCCTTTAGGGATTTGATGATCCATTACTTCTTCAGTGAAGCATAGTGGGTGTGCGGCGCCTCTGTATTGGGCAATATCGCGACGTAGCTCGAGAGAGCGTTGTCTGCTGTGTTCGGCCCAGCCGGAGTAGTTGTATCCGGCGCGACGGTATTCGTCGTGGGTCTTGGGGAACCCACGTGATCCATAGATAGATCTGGATTGTCTCGCCTTGTCCTCCAATGTATCCCGCAAGTCCGGCGCGTTCCCCGGTGGCTTCATGCTTTTTGAGCGATGCCGGGGTACGGTTTTGGTGGAGGTCTTGCATGCCTCTCTGTCGCGGCCACGAGGTGGTCGGTCTGCCGTATTGTGCGCTGGTGATGCAAGTTTGTACGCTTCCTCCTCTAGTCGGGGGAGCAACTTGCGTTTTGGGTAACTTTTGGAGGGGCGTTCGAGTTCATACTCTTCGGCCGCGAGGACCTCGGTCCATCTGTCGGCCAGTAGGTCTTGATCAGCTTGAAGCTGTTGCTTCTTTTTCTTTAGGCTGTTTGCTGTGGCCATTAGCCTGCGTCTGAAATGCTCTTGTTCGACGGGATCCTCAGGCACGACGAATTCGTCGTCGTCGAGGCTTGCCTCGTCTCCGGAGGGAGGTAAGTAATTATCATCCTCGACCTCTTCGTCTGCTGCCCTCTCGTGAGGGCTTGCTTCCGCCTCCTCCTGCGCTGGATTGTGCTGGAGGGGGTTGTCTTTGGCACTTTCTAGGGTGTTATTATCTCCTGTGCCGGAATCTCTATTATTGCTGTGGCAGGATTTAGAGCAGCGCCGCTGATGCCGACGCTTGGGCTGTTTCTTTAAGGAATCGGCCTCTGTTGCTTCTTCGCCGTCCCCATCTTTTGGGGTGTCCACCATATATATGTCGTATGACGAGGTGGTCTTCCAGTGTCCTGTAGGCACTGGTTCTTGATAGTCTCCAGCATCGTCGTCCATACCGTCGATGTCTTCGGAGTCGTAGTCGAGTACGTCGGTTGGATAGTCGATGGTGGCTACGAAGTGGGTGGTGGGTGGGCCCTGAATTTCTTCGTCGTCCGCATCCCAACCATCCTGGCCGTAGTTCGGCCAGGGCTCTCTGGATAGCGAGAGATGCTTCAGCGAATTTAAGATATCGTCGAAGGGTGAGTGCTGAAAGATGTCCGCAGCGGTGAATTCCATGATCGGCGCCCAGTCGGATTCGACCGGCAGGGGCGCAGGAGGTTCGGAGTCCGGCAGAGAGTCCGGCACCTCGGAGTCATGAGCTTTATGCGGGACAAGGTAAGTGTTCGGCTCCATCACCGTAGAAGTTGTAGCTCCCGAGGCGGTGTCCAGCCATCCGTCCTCGATCTGAGCGATCGGCTCCGGACTATGGGTCGGAGCGGATTCATGTGCGGCCTCCAAGGTGCTGTACGGCGGCAGAGTTAGGTCGTGCCCATCGTGACAGCGCGGCACGCTCGGTTGTGGCTCAAATCTGTCGAAGATCAAGTCCCCGAGGATATCGGCCGTGAAGTTTAGGCTTCCAAACCTGACCTGACGGCCAGGGGCGTAGCTTTCGATCTGCTCCAGATGGCCAAGTGAGTTGGCCCGCAGTGCGAAGCCGCCGAATACGAAGATCTATCCGGGGAGAAAAGTCTCACCCAGGACTGCGTCGTTGTCGATTGAAGAGGCCATCAAGCCTATCGGTGACGACACAGCGGAACTCTCAATGAAAGCACCAATTTGGGTGTCAAAACCGGCGGATCTCGGGTAGGGGGTCCCGAACTGTGCGTCTAGGCGGATGGTAACAGGAGACAAGGGACACGATGTTTTACCCAGGTTCGGGCCCTCTTGATGGAGGTAAAACCCTACGTCATGCTTGATTGATATTGATATTATGGATGTTTACAAGAGTGGATCTACCACGAGATCAAGGAGGCTAAACCCTAGAAGCTAGCCTATGGTATGATTGTAAAGGTTGTTGTTGTTGTTCTACGGACTAGAGCCATCCGGTTTATATAGACATCGGAGAGGGCTAGGGTTACATAGAGTCGGTTACAATGGTAGGAGATCTACATATCCGTATCGCCAAGCTTTCCTTCCACGCCAAGGAAAGTCCCATCCGGACACGGGACGAAGTCTTCAATCTTGTATCTTCATAGTCTTGGAGTCCGGTCGATGATGATAGTCCGGGTAATGATAGTTCGGCTGATGATGGTAGTCCGGCTATCCGGACACCCCCTAATCCAGGACTCCCTCAGCCTCCACAAAGTCGGTTTCACCCATAAGGCAAGAGTCCTTCTCAAACTCCAGGGCCAGATGCCAGGGTTCCCGGCGTCTGGACCCAGACGCCAGGGACCCTGGTGTCTGGCCCATGGACTCCGCAAAACTTCCTTTTGCGCTTTCCAAAAACCTTGTGGGCTTTCCCTTTTGGCCCAAATAAAGTGTTCTCGTACCCAAACATTTCGGGAACATCCGGAACCCCTTTCGGTGAATTCCGGAACCCTTCCAAAGACCAAACACTATTATTCCATATATCAATCTTTATCTTTGGACCATTCTGGAGTTCCTCGTCATGTCCGTGATCACAGCTAGGACTCCGAACAATATTTGGTCACCAACATACATAACTCATATAATACTATATTGTCAATGAACGTTAAGCATGCGGACCCTCCGGGTTCAAGAACTATGTAGACATGACCGAGACACCTCTCTCGTCAATAACCAATAGCGGAACCTGGATGCCCATATTGGCTCCTACATATTCTAGGAAGATCTTTATTGGTCGAACCATTCTGACATCATACATTCACTACTGGAATCAGCTTCTTTGCCGTCCGCCATGGTAGACAACAAAGGCATAGATCCCGGACAACAAACTTCTTTGTCGTCTGCTAGCAGATGGCAAATTGTCCATCTAAATAGGTGCCGGCAAAGGCCTTCTTTGTCGTCCGCTTCCTAGAAACGGACGACAAAGGATTGTGTCGTCCGCCATCTAAGGCCAACAGACGGCAAAGACAACGGACGGCAGTGGGGTGGCGTCAGAGCCGTTAGGGGGGTTAACAGCGTTCTTTGCCATCCGCCAGCGGACGGCACAGAGTCGAAGCTCTTTGCCGTCTACTGACGGATGGCAAAGATCTTAGTTAGACCAGCAATGGGAAGGTGCCACGTGGCCAGCTATGTCATCTGCCAGCAGACGGCAAAGATTCAGAGGTCTTTGCCGTCCGCCAGCGGACGGCAAGCTGTCCAAATAGGCAGCCAATGTTCCCAGTTTCGACAGGTAGCTGCGAAGAATAAGAAGAAGAAGAAGAAGAAGAAGAAGAAGAAAGAAGAAGAAGAAGAAGAAGAAGAAGTAGTACGTCTTCTTCTTCTTCTTCTTCTTCTTCTTCTTCTTCTTCTTCTTCTTCTTTTCTTCCTATTCCTTCTTTTCTTCCCCTTCCTTGATTTTCTTCATCTTATTATGTCATTTGTGGACTAAATAGGCTAAATTATGTCATAAATGGACTAAATAGGCTAAATAAGAAGAAAAATGCCATTTTTGAGCTAACATAGCAAATTATGCCATTTTTGACCTAACTAAGCTTATTGTGTCATTTTAGAGGACAACAAGCTAAGTATATGACATTTGTGAGGTTAGCAAGGTTATGCCATTTACGAATCAAAACAAGTACGAGGAGGGAAAGAAGAAGAAGAAGAAGAAGAAACAGGCTAAATAAGAAGAAAAATAACGTTATCATGGAGGTGTAGGAATGGTCGGGGCTTCTCCAGTGGCAGATGGAGGTGAAGGACTAGTTGGGGTTCCGGCATTGGCAGACGCGGAAGGATTGGTCAATGCTTGTCGGGAGCCATGCTGAACCAAAGATCATTTCCAATAATGTCTCGTTAGCATGATGCAAACTGAAATATGAAAATGTGTCCTCGCTACCATCCTCCGAGCCACTAGCCTCCGGAGTCTCGTGGGAAGAAGACTGCGGGATCGGAGTCTTCTAGGACGAAGACCCCGTGACCGGAGTCTTCTGGGATGAAGACTCTGGGACCGGACTCACATGGGGCGAAGGATCAGCGACCCGAGTCGGGTGGGGCGAAGGATCAGCGACCGGAGGCTCATGGACCAGAGTCCAAGACGGGTCCACATCAGACGGAGCAGTCATGTGGTCGGGTGAATCGGCTGAGGGTGGCGGCGAGGAAGGTGTAGCAGCCTTCCTACCTCTCCCGCTGCTACGTCCACCTCTACCAGCCTTCTTCGTCCTTCCCCGACCTCTCCCAGCCGAAGAAGAAGCGCCCTCCATAGTTGTCTGCATACGGTCTAGCAGCGCTCTCCAGAGGGGCTCGGCTGGAATAATGGAACCACCCCTCCCAGTAGCGCTCGCAGGAGGCTCGGGGTGCTCTGGACCCTTGCCCACCATCCCGTCAACACCCGCAATGACAAAAAGTAAACGAAATTAGTACAACATAAAAAAATGGATACCTGACATGAACATAATAATATGTATATAATTTAAGTGTATCATCATCATGAACATAATAAAAATACACCCGATCAACACAAATATATATGATGTTTTTGTATCATCATCATGTCCGGGGTCGATCAGGGTGTCGGGGTGTGGGGGTCGGGGTGTGCTGTGAGGGTGTCGGGGTGTGGTGTCAGGGTGTCGGGGGTCAG